>NC_048582.1:12666102-12966102 GCF_013265735.2 Oncorhynchus mykiss | reverse complement strand
AAATACATAGAACATTAACTGTCAATTGAACAGCCTTATTCAAGACGGTCATGTTTATTAGCCTTATAAAACTTGTCATGGTGTAATAGCCTCATAACATTGTCATGTATTGTCATGTTGTGTGTTTCTGTCCTTTCCCTTCACCCTGTCTCCCTCTGCTGTTCGTTGTTAGGTTACCTTTTCTCCCCCTCTTTCCCCCAGCTGTGCCTTGTCTCCTCCTAACTACCCATTCACCCCGTTTCCCACCTGTTCCCTTTTTCCCTCTGATTAGGTCCCTATATCTCTCTCTGTTTTTGTTCCTGTCCTTGTCGGATTCTTGTTTGTTGTGTTTCATGCCTGAACCAGACTATCGTCATGTTTGCTGTAACCTTGTCCTGTCCTGTCGGAATCTGCCGGTCTATCTGAGCCTACCTATGTTTGGTTATTAAAGAAGCTCTGTTTAAGTTAGTTCGCTTTTGGGTCCTCATTCACTCACCGTAACAGAAGAATCCGACCAAGAATGGACCCAGCGACTTCGGATCCTCTCCACTCAGCCGTCGAGATCCAGGGAGCGATGCTAGGCAGACACGAGCAGGAATTGTCTGCTGCTCGACATGCCGTTGAGACCCTGGCCACCCAAGTCTCCAACCTCACAGAACAGGTTCACCATCTCCGCCTCGATCCACCGGCCACTTCCAGGGCTTTCGAATCTCCGGAGCCCAGAATCAATAACCCGCCGTGTTACTCTGGGGAGCCCACTGAATGCCGCTCGTTCCTCACCCAGTGTGATATTGTGTTTTCTCTCCAGCCCAACACTTACGCCAGGAGCACTGCTCGTGTCGCCTACGTCATATCTCTCCTTACTGGACGGGCTCGTGAGTGGGGCACGGCAATCTGGGAGGCAAGGGCTGAGTGTACTAACCAGTATCAGGACTTTAAGGAGGAGATGATACGGGTTTTTGATCGATCTGTTTTTGGGGAGGAGGCTTCCAGGGCCCTGTCTTCCCTATGTCAAGGCAATCGATCCATAACAGACTACTCTATTGAGTTTCGCACTCTTGCTGCCTCCAGTGGCTGGAACGAGCCGGCTTTGCTCGCTCGTCTTCTGGAGGGTCTCCGCGCAGAGGTAAAGGATGAGATTCTCTCCCGGGAGGTTCCTTCCAGCGTGGATTCCTTGATTGAACTCGCTATTCGCATTGAGCGACGGGTTGATCTTCGTCACCGAGCTCGTGGAAAGGAGCTCGCGTTCTCCGTTGCCCCCCTCTCCGCATCACTACCATCTTCCTCTGCCGGCTCGGGAGCTGAGCCTATGCAGCTGGGAGGTATCCGCGTCTCGACTAAGGAGAGGGAACGGAGAATCACCAACCGCCTCTGTCTCTATTGCGGTTCTGCTGGTCATTTTGTCACTTCATGTCCAGTAAAAGCCAGAGCTCATCAGTAAGCGGAGGGCTACTGGTGAGCGCTACTACTCCTGTCTCTCCTTCAAGATCCTGCACTACCTTGTCGGTCCATCTACGCTGGACCGGTTCGTCAGCTTCCTGCAGTGCCTTAATAGACTCTGGGGCGGAGGGCTGTTTTATGGACGAGACCTGGGCTCGGGAACATGACATTCCTCTCAGACAGTTAAGGGAGTCCACGGCCTTGTTCGCCCTGGATGGTAGTCCTCTCCCCAGGATTCAGCGTGAGACGCTACCTTTAACCCTCACTGTTTCTGGTAATCATAGCGAAACCATTTCTTTTTTGATTTTTCGTTCACCTTTTACACCTGTTGTTTTGGGCCATCCCTGGCTAGTTTGTCATAATCCTTCCATTAATTGGTCTAGTAATTCTATCCTCTCCTGGAACGTCTCTTGTCATGTGAAATGTTTAATGTCTGCTATCCCTCCTGTTTCCTCTGTCTCTTCTTCACAGGAGGAGCCTGGTGATTTGACAGGGGTGCCGGAGGAATATCACGATCTGCGCACGGTGTTCAGTCGGTCCAGGGCCACCTCTCTTCCTCCACACCGGTCGTATGATTGTAGTATTGATCTCCTTCCGGGAACCACTCCCCCCCGGGGTAGACTATACTCTCTGTCGGCTCCCGAACGTAAGGCTCTCGAGGATTATTTGTCTGTAGCTCTTGACGCCGGTACCATAGTCCCCTCCTCCTCTCCCGCCGGAGCGGGGTTTTTTTTTTGTCAAGAAGAAGGACGGGTCTCTGCGCCCCTGCATAGATTATCGAGGGCTGAATGACATAACAGTTAAGAATCGTTATCCGCTTCCTCTTATGTCTTCAGCCTTCGAGATCCTGCAGGGAGCCAGGTTTTTCACTAAGTTGGACCTTCGTAACGCTTACCATCTCGTGCGCATCAGGGAGGGGGATGAGTGGAAGACGGCGTTTAACACTCCGTTAGGGCACTTTGAATACCGGGTTCTTCCTTTCGGCCTCGCTAACGCTCCAGCTGTCTTTCAGGCATTAGTCAATGATGTCCTGAGAGACATGCTGAACATCTTTGTTTTCGTTTACCTTGACGATATCCTGATTTTTTCACCGTCACTCCAGATTCATGTTCAGCACGTTCGACGTGTCCTCCAGCGCCTTTTAGAGAATTGTCTTTTTGTGAAGGCTGAGAAGTGCACTTTTCATGCCTCCTCCGTCACATTTCTCGGTTCTGTTATTTCCGCTGAAGGCATTAAGATGGATCCCGCTAAGGTCCAAGCTGTCATTGATTGGCCCGCCCCTAAGTCACGCGTCGAGCTGCAGCGCTTTCTCGGCTTCGCGAACTTCTATCGTCGTTTCATCCGTAATTTCGGTCAGGTGGCAGCTCCTCTCACAGCCCTTACTTCTGTCAAGACGTGCTTTAAGTGGTCCGTTTCCGCCCAGGGAGCTTTTGATCTCCTCAAGAATCGTTTTACATCCGCTCCTATCCTTGTTACACCTGACGTCTCTAGACAGTTCGTTGTCGAGGTTGACGCGTCAGAGGTGGGCGTGGGAGCCATTCTTTCTCAGCGCTCCCTCTCTGACGACAAGGTCCACCCATGCGCGTATTTTTCTCATCGCCTGTCGCCGTCGGAACGTAACTATGATGTGGGAAACCGCGAACTGCTCGCCATCCGGTTAGCCCTAGGCGAATGGCGACAGTGGTTGGAGGGGGCGACCGTTCCTTTTGTCGTTTGGACTGACCATAGGAACCTTGAGTACATCCGTTCTGCCAAACGACTTAATGCGCGTCAGGCGCGTTGGGCGCTGTTTTTCGCTCGTTTCGAGTTCGTGATTTCTTATCGTCCGGGCTCTAAGAACACCAAGCCTGATGCTTTATCTCGTCTCTTCAGTTCTTCAGTAGCCTCCACTGACCCCGAGGGGATTCTCCCTGAGGGGCGTGTTGTCGGGTTGACTGTCTGGGGAATTGAGAGGCAGGTAAAGCAAGCGCTCACTCACACTCCGTCGCCGCGCGCTTGTCCTAGGAACCTTCTTTTCGTTCCCGTTCCTACTCGTCTGGCCGTTCTTCAGTGGGCTCACTCTGCCAAGTTAGCCGGCCACCCTGGCGTTCGGGGTACGCTTGCTTCCATTCGCCAGCGTTTTTGGTGGCCCACCCGGGAGCATGACACGCGTCGTTTCGTGGCTGCTTGTTCGGTCTGCGCGCAGACTAAGTCCGGTAACTCCCCTCCTGCCGGCCGTCTCAGGCCGCTTCCTATTCCCTCTCGACCGTGGTCTCACATCGCCTTAGATTTTGTCACCGGACTGCCTTCGTCAGCGGGGAAGACTGTTATTCTTACGGTTGTCGATAGGTTCTCTAAGGCGGCTCATTTCATTCCCCTTGCTAAGCTTCCTTCTGCTAAAGAGACGGCACAAATCATCATCGAGAATGTTTTCAGAATTCATGGCCTTCCGTCAGACGTCGTTTCGGACAGAGGTCCGCAATTCACGTCTCAATTTTGGAGGGAGTTTTGCCGTTTGATTGGGGCTTCCGTCAGTCTCTCTTCCGGCTTTCACCCCCAGTCTAACGGTCAAGCAGAACGGGCCAATCAGACTATTGGTCGCATCTTACGCAGTCTTTCTTTTCGCAACCCTGCGTCTTGGTCAGAACAGCTCCCCTGGGCAGAATACGCCCACAACTCGCTTCCTTCGTCTGCGACCGGGCTATCTCCTTTTCAGAGTAGCCTCGGGTACCAGCCTCCGCTGTTCTCATCTCAGTTCGCCGAGTCCAGCGTCCCCTCCGCTCAGGCTTTTGTCCAACGTTGCGAGCGCACCTGGAAGAGGGTCAGGTCTGCACTTTGCCGTTATAGGACGCAGACTGTGAGGGCTGCTAATAAGCGTAGAACTAAGAGTCCTAGATATTGTCGCGGTCAGAGAGTTTGGCTCTCCACTCAGAACCTTCCCCTTAAGACGGCTTCTCGCAAGTTGACCCCGCGGTTCATTGGTCCGTTCCGTATTTCTCGGGTCATTAATCCTGTCGCAGTTCGACTTCTTCTTCCGCGATACCTTCGTCGCGTCCACCCGGTCTTCCATGTCTCCTGTATTAAGCCCGTTCTTCGCGCCCCCGCTCGTCTTCCCCCCCCCCCCATCCTTGTCGAGGGCGCACCCATCTACAGGGTCCGCAGGATTTTGGACATGCGTCCTCGGGGCCGTGGTCACCAGTACCTCGTTGATTGGGAGGGGTACGGTCCTGAGGAGAGGAGTTGGGTTCCCTCTCGGGACGTGCTGGACCGTGCGCTGATCGAGGATTTCCTCCGTTGCCGCCAGGTTTCCTCCTCGAGTGCGCCAGGAGGCGCTCGGTGAGTGGGGGGGGTACTGTCATGTATTGTCATGTTGTGTGTTTCTGTCCTTTCCCTTCACCCTGTCTCCCTCTGCTGGTCGTTGTTAGGTTACCTTTTCTCCCCCTCTTTCCCCCAGCTGTGCCTTGTCTCCTCCTAACTACCCATTCACCCCGTTTCCCACCTGTTCCCTTTTTCCCTCTGATTAGGTCCCTATATCTCTCTCTGTTTTTGTTCCTGTCCTTGTCGGATTATTGTTTGTTGTGTTTCATGCCTGAACCAGACTATCGTCATGTTTGCTGTAACCTTGTCCTGTCCTGTCGGAATCTGCCGGTCTATCTGAGCCTACCTATGTTTGGTTATTAAAGAAGCTCTGTTTAAGTTAGTTCGCTTTTGGGTCCTCATTCACTCACCGTAACAAACATAACATGGGTTAATCATTAAAGCAAAAGGTACTGTCTATACAATGTTTAAATCATAAGTGTCCACGTCACTGTAAGTTACATAATGTGCTTCTTCAGGGAAATAAATGGATTTAAACAGTAACTGTTTGTTCCAGTCAGCCTGAGTGTCACTGTTGGAGATGTAATCCTTCTCACGAGGTCCTGCTGTTTGATTTGGGGTTCAGTTCAGTTTCCTACCAGCTGCTGCTCTCAAAAAGAGTCGTAAGACCAACCTGGTTAACGGATTAACCGTTTTTAGCGTTCACCCAAATGTCATGAACCTGGATTTGAGTTTCCCTGACAACCAGGGCACCTGAGAGGCCCGGTGAAATGTTAAGAGGCTGATGTTTTATAATATGGATTATTTTGATAGCTGAATGATTTTGGCATGTATTTCTTCATGTTTATAAATTGTTGATCCGTGTATTCACCAGAACAGTGCATAGAAAAATATATCAGTCTGTTAGAAAAAGCCGACAGTGAATGCAGATATCCATAGAGATGGTTAGAGTCATTAACCTCTCGTTTTATCCCCCAGGTGCTGTTGCCGTGACGACCCGGCCCCACATCTACTACTGCCGCTCGCCCAACATAGAGGTCTTCACCTGCTGGTGGCATCCCCTTGACAACAACTCAGAGAGTGATGACAACATCACCTACAGCCTCACCTACTCCTTAGAGTACGTACTATTACTGTACAATGCATTTGTATTCAGACCCCTTGATCCACATTTTATTAAGTTACAGCCTTATTCTAAAATGGATTACATTTGTAAAAATCCTGCTCAATCTACGCACAATACCCCATATTGACAAAGTGAAAACACAGCTACTTTCAGGTCTCTCCAGAGATGTTAGATCTAGGTCAGGTCCGGGATCTGGCTGGGCCTCTAAAGGACATTCAGAGACTTGTCCCCAAAGCCACTCCTGCGTTGTGCTTAGGGTCGTTGTCTTGTTGGAAGGTGAACCTTTACCCCAGTTTGAGGTCCTGAGTGATCTGGAGCAGGTTTTCGTCAAGGATCTCTCTGTACTTTGCTCTGTTCATCTTTCCCTCAATCCTGACTTGTCTCCCAGTCGCTGCCGCTGAAAAACATCCCCGCAGCATGATGCTGCCACCACCATGCTTCACCGTAGGAGTGATGCCAGGTTTCCTCCAGACGTGACGCATGGCATTCAGGCCAAAGAGTTCAATCTTGGTTTCATCAGACCAGAGAATCTAGTTTCTTATGGTCTGAGAGTCCTTTAGGTGCCTTTTGGCAAACTCCAAGCAGGCTGTCATGTGCCTTTTACTGTGGAGTGACTTCTGTCTGTCCACTCTACCATAAAGGCCTGATTGGTGGAGTGCTGCAGAGATGGTTGTCCTTCTGGAAGGTTCTCCCATCTCCACAGAGGAACTCTGGAGCTCATTCAGAGTAACCATTGGGTTCTTGGTCACCTCCCAGACCAAGGCCCTTCTACCCCGATTGCTCAGTTTGGCTGGGCGGTCAGCTCTAGAAAAGGTCTTTGTGGTTCCATACTTCTTCCATTTCAGAACGATGGAGGCCACTGTGTTCTTGCGGACCTTCATTGCTGCATAAATGTTTTGGTACCCTTCCCCAGATCTGTGCCTCGACGCAATCCTGTCTCGAAGCTCGACCTTATATCAACAGGTGGTAGAGGATAAAATCCTGCATTCGTTAAAAAAACGCCTTGAAATACTCCAAGATTCATTTTTAATTTCAAGGCTTTTTCCACAGTAAATGTAGGTATTTTCATTCTATCACATCGTGTAGTAACAATGTAACCGAAGAGTCCGTCTTCATTAAAATAAATTAGTTGAGTTGAATTGAATTGACCATATCATTCCTTTGTTGTTTGTTACAGAAAGGGCCCGAGGCGTGAGTGTCCAGACTATGTAACGGGCGGCCCCAACAGTTGTCACTTTGACAGCGGCCACACATCCATCTGGACCATATACTGCATGAACGTGATGGCCAGGACCTCCCACGGAGTGTTCAGCTCCAAGGACCACTGTCTGGAAGTGGCTGATATAGGTACAGGGAGATATAAATCACTGTCTGGGTGTGGCTGATGATATAGGTACAGGGTGATGTAGTTCACTGTCTGGATGTGGCTGATATAGGTACAGGGTGATATAGACCACTGTCTGGATGTGGATGATATAGGTACAGGGTGATATAGTCCACTGTCTGGATGTTGCTGATACAGGTACAGGGTGATATAGGCCACTGTCTGGATGTGGATGATATAGGTACAGGGTGATATAGGTACAGGGTGATATAGACCACTGTCTGGATGTGGATGATATAGGTACAGGGTGATATAGGCCACTGTCTGGATGTGGCTGATATAGGTACAGGGTGATGTAGTCCACTGTCTGGATGTGGATGATTTAGGTACAGGGTGATAAAGACCACTGTCTGGATGGGGATGATTTAGGTACAGGGTCATATAGACCACTGTCTGGATGTGGAGGATATATGTACAGGGTGATTTAGACCACTGTCTGGATGTTGCTGATACAGGTACAGGGTGATATTGAGCACTGTCTGGATGTGAATGATATAGGTACAAGGTGATGTAGACCCCTATCTGGATATGGCTGATATAGGTATGATACAGGGTGATATTGCAGTGCAGGCTGTTCCCCAATGCTGGAATGGGGGAACGGTTTGGGAACCCCTGATATGGGTCACCTGGGGGCTCCACTCAGTCTGGAACGGCATCCTGCTGCCGAGATCAAAAACCATCTGGCTAGTGATTTCTCTTGCCCCCCCACCCCAAAAGAAGAAAACTGTCAAATCAGCAGCAATTCAGCTAAAATTGAGTTTAATTTAGGAAATCTGCTCCCAAGTATTTACACAAATAAAGAAATAGAAATATGTGATGTTGTCTCAATGTAATCAAGGTATGAAATTACTATTCTTTTCAAATACGATCTCTTTTGGGGCTTAGTTGTGGTCAATTTGCAGTGTACAAATTATTATCATTATTTTCCAGCCCCCCAACCATTAGCTCCAACAAAAGTCACCCTGTAGCTGAATCAAGTTGCCCTAGATAGTGTGCTACGTTTGACCAGAACCTAAGGGGAATAGGGTGCTATTTCAGTACACTATAGTATATGGAATAGGGTGCTATTTCAGTACACTATATTATATGGAATAGGGTTCTATTTCAGTACACTATAGTATATGGAATAGGGTGCTATTTCAGTACACTATAGAATATGGAATAGGGTGCTATTTCAGTACACTATAGAATATGGAATAGGGTGCTATTTCAGTACACTATAGTATATGGAATAGGGTGCTATTTCGGCTCAACCTATGACTGTTGTGTTAACCCACTGTTGTGTCTGATATTTGTGATGTCTCTTCCTGTGTGTCTGGCGTCGGCCACGCCTCCTCTCCCTGTTTGTGTGACGTCTGCTCCTCCTCATTTCAACCCATTCTGTCCCTCTTACTTCTCCATCAGTGAGTGCACTCCCAAAGCCGATGGAAAGAGCACCCTGATTTGTGTGTGTGTGTGTGTGTGTGTGTTTGTGTACACGTGCATGTGAATGTTCAATACTCTATGCACATTGCAAACAGTCACCACTCATATCTACATTGTGCTTCCGTATACACAGAGAATAGTAACGCATGTGAAGGAAAATAGAAGGGTCCTCTCCAGGCTCTAGGCTTTTTCTCCCCGTAACAATAGAGATGTGTCATTCAGAACCTATGAAGCTTCCCCTTCTTACTCTGAAACCCCTTCCAACTGGCCTTTCTCCATGTTCATTATAAAAGATAACCCCATTCACGTACCATTACCTCAGCATGTTGCTTATTGTCTCTGTTGTCCCTCCACATCCTGTTTGCTGTTCATTGTGTATTCTCCCCTCCCCCTGACTGCCAGCCTAGGTCTTTTCCTTTCACCATCCTCCTATCTCATTGTTTCTCTATTTACGTTCTAGCTCTTCTTCTCTCCCTGTGAAGCATACAACCATAACAAGCCCACACCATGCAGTTTTCTTGTCTGTCTGTCTGTCTGCAGTGGAGACAGAGGCTCCGGTTAACTTGACCTACACCCTGTTGAACGAGACGGAGGAGGAAGCTGGCCGCACCGCCATGGTGTCCTGGGTTTACCCCAATCCCTCCCACATCCAGTACGGTTGGATCACCCTGGTCTTCGAGCTGCAGTACCGACTCATCGCCGAGCCCAACAACTGGAAGGTAGAGAGAGAGAGAGGGAGAGAGAGAGAGAGAGAGAAAGAGAGAGAGAGAGAGAGGGGGACAGAGAGAGAGGGGGAAAGAGAGAGAGGGGGAAAGAGAGAGAGAGGGGGGAAAGAGAGAGAGGGGAAGAGAGAGGGGGAAAGAGAGCGGTGGAGAGGGAGAGAGAGGTAGAGGGGGAAAGAGAGCGGGGGAGAGAGAGAGAGAGTCAGAGGGGGAAAGAGAGCGGGGGAAAGAGAGAGAGGTAGAGGGCTAAAGAGAGCGGGGGAATGAGAGAGAGAGAGAGAGGTAGAGGGGGAAAGAGAGCGGGGGAATGAGAGAGAGAGAGAGGTAGAGGGCTAAAGAGAGCGGGGGAATGAGAGAGAGAGAGGTAGAGGGGGAAAGAGAGCAGGGGAAAGAGAGAGAGGTAGAGGGGGAAAGAGCGGGGGAAAGAGAGAGAGAGAGGAAGAGGGGGAAAGAGAGCGGGGGAAGGAGAGAGAGGGAGGGGTGTAGGTGCAGTGTTTATCAACACCATTTGAGGGTGTTAAGCGTGTGATGTGGGAAGCATGTCATGTCCTTGATTGATTCTTTAAGAGGAAGATGTGCTTATTTCACAGTTAAACCGGGAGTTTGTCTGTTACCCACGTTACGACCGATGATCCTGCCTCTTTGTCAGATGAGAGAAGAGAAAGAACAGAAACAAACAGAAACGCAGCAGCTCTCTATGGCTTCATGGTTTAGTCTGGCTGAACGGTGAAACATCTTTTTTTAAACAGTACCATATTATTTCAACAGTATCGGATTTTTAAACTGGCACTTTAACCAGTATCACACTACTCATCACCTTCTGTCACCTCTATCCCGTGTAGCTCATTTGGTATAGCATGGTGCTTGCAACGCTAGGGTTGTGGGTTTGATTCCCATGGGGGACCAGTATGAAAAATGTATGAAAATGTATGTACTCACTACTGTAAATTGCTCTGGATAAGAGCATCTGCTAAATGATGGATGTGTACTGTAACTGCTACTGACAGCTCACTATCACCCCCTGTGTGTCTGCAGGTGAAGGGCTTGCTGAGAGAGCCTTGTCTGGAGCTGCTGGATCTGCCGGTAGGAGAGTACATTGTCAGGGTGAGATGCCGTTCCCGCAACAACGGCCTCTGGAGCAAGTGGAGCACCCCTGTCCTACTCTGTGTCCCAGTCAAATCTACCCCCGGTAGGGACTCTTAACTGTCTGATGGTTCAGTTACAGTCAACTCCTAATCTGAAGCATTAGGCTATAACATAACAAAATGTGGAAAAGGGGTCTGAATACTTTCTGAATGCACTGTTCGTGTGCCTCAAACACTGCCAAGCGCCTATGAATAGGAAACTGCCAATGTCATATCTATCTAAAGTACAGCACAGTGTCTGTACTGTTATATATGCCTGTCACATGTAGTCTATAAGGCCAGTTTCCAGAGTGGTCCTGTTTTCCTGGTAGGATTTGTGATTTGCTGACTGACTGAGATTACTGGTCCATTAAGAAGTACAGTATGTAGTAATACTTCTCAGTGGACCAGTAATCTCAGTCAGTCATTAGACAATGGGTAGGTCAAGGCCTGTTCTCTCTAGTGACCTCACCTCATTATAAGTCTCTCAACAGATGTTACCTGGATGCACCTCCACCGCAGGGAGCGTGTGTGTGTGTGTGTGTGTGTGTGTGTGTGTGTGTGTATTTACATGCGTGCGTGTGTGTGACAGTCAGTCTGTCACTACCATACTGCCTCAGAAATACTGTATTTCCTGACATTGGAAATACATAGAACATTAACTGTCAATTGAACAGCCTTATTCAAGACGGTCACGTTTATTAGCCTTATAAAACTTGTCATGGTGTAATAGCCTCATAACATAACATGGGTTAATCATTAAAGCAAAAGGTACTGTCTATACAATGTTTAAATCATAAGTGTCCACGTCACTGTAAGTTACATAATGTTCTTCTTCAGGGAAATAAATGGATTTAAACAGTAACTGTTTGTTCCAGTCAGCCTGAGTGTCACTGTTGGAGATGTAATCCTTCTCACGAGGTCCTGCTGTTTGATTTGGGGTTCAGTTCAGTTTCCTACCAGCTGCTGCTCTCAACAAGAGTCGTAAGACCAACCTGTATATTAGCTTCAACTTGTTTTTGGTGCAACTAGACCCCCCCTTCAGTGTGTGTGCTATGCTTTTGTTTGTTTTCAAACATATGAGATCTCTGTTTCCAGTTCAATGACATAAGAAGAAAATAACTTCACAAAACACTTGTGTTCAAACTTCCTTAGTTTGTATCACATGGGGTTGTTCCCGCATCGCCATCCAGACAAACTCACCTCACCCTTTGTGAGCTTCTATAATGGTGTAATGCCGGGGTGTAGTGGAGGAAGAAGTCAGACGCAGGAAACAGAGAGTTCAGAGTAGAGCTACTTCTTTAATCACCACACATTTGAAACGACGCCACTCAAACAAATGCCCCAAAACACAGGGGAACCAAACAGTCCCGAATAACACACGTACACGAACAACCGTGACTTACAGGCGTGTACACGAGTACACATAAAACAATCCCGCACACCCAGCAGGCGGGCCGGCTAGATAATAAAGCCCAACTAATTAACCTAACTAAACACAGGTGTTACTAATAAACAGACAAGGAGGGGGAGAAAATGATCAGTGGCAGCTAGTAGGCCGGTGACGATGACCGCCGAGCGCCACCCTGAACAGGAAGGGGAGCCACCTTCGGTAGGAGTCGTGACAAATGGTTAACGGATTAACCGTTTTTAGCGTTCACCCAAATGTCATGAACCTGGATTTGAGTTTCCCTGACAACCAGGGCACCTGAGAGGCCCGGTGAAATGTTAAGAGGCTGATGTTTTATAATATGGATTATTTTGATAGCTGAATGATTTTGGCATGTATTTCTTCATGTTTATAAATTGTTGATCCGTGTATTCACCAGAACAGTGCATAGAAAAATATATCAGTCTGTTAGAAAAAGCCGACAGTGAATGCAGATATCCATAGAGATGGTTAGAGTCATTAACCTCTCGTTTTATCCCCCAGGTGCTGTTGCCGTGACGACCCGGCCCCACATCTACTACTGCCGCTCGCCCAACATGGAGGTCTTCACCTGCTGGTGGCATCCCCTTGACAACAACTCAGAGAGTGACGACAACATCACCTACAGCCTCACCTACTCCTTAGAGTACGTACTATTACTGTACAATGCATTTGTATTCAGACCCCTTGATCCACATTTTATTAAGTTACAGCCTTATTCTAAAATGGATTACATTTGTAAAAATCCTGCTCAATCTACACACAATACTCCATATTGACAAAGTGAAAACACAGCTACTTTCAGGTCTCTCCAGAGATGTTAGATCTGGGTCAGGTCCGGGATCTGGCTGGGCCTCTAAAGGACATTCAGAGACTTGTCCCCAAAGCCAGTCCTGCATTGTAATTAGGGTCGGTGTCTTGTTGGAAGGTGAATCTTTGTCCCGGTTTGAGGTCCTGAGTGCTCTGGAGCAGGTTTTCGTCAAGGATCTCTCTGTACTTTGCTCTGTTCACCTTTCCCTCAAACCTGACTTGTCTCCCAGTCGCTGCCGCTGAAAAACATCCCTGCAGCATGATGCTGCCACCACCATGCTTCACCATATGAGTGATGCCAGGTTTCCTCCAGACGTGACGCATGGCATTCAGGCCAAAGAGTTCAATCTTGGTTTCATCAGACCTGAGAATCTTGTTTCTCATGGTCTGAGAGTGCTTTAGGTGCCTTTTGGCAAATTCCAAGCTGGCTGTCATGTGCCTTTTACTGTGGAGTGACTTCCGTCTGGCCACTCTACCATAAAGGCCTGATTGGTGGAGTGCTGCAGAGATGGTTGTCCTTCTGGAAGGTTCTCCCATCTCCACAGAGGAACTCTGGAGCTCATTCAGAGTAACCATTGGGTTCTTGGTCACCTCCCAGACCAAGGCCCTTCAACCCCGATTGCTCAGTTTGGCTGGGCGGTCACCTCTAGGAAAAGTCTTTGTGGTTCCATACTTCTTCCATTTCAGAACGATGGAGGCCACTGTGTTCTTGGGGACCTTCATTGCTGCATAACTGTTTTGGTACCCTTTCCCAGATCTGTGCCTCGACGCATCCTGTCTCGAAGCTCTACAGACAACTCCTTAGACATCATGGCTTTTGCTCTGACATGCACTGGCAACTGTGGGACCTTATATAGACAGGTGTGCGCCTTTCCAAATCATGTCCAATCAATTGAATTTTTCACAAGTGGACTCCAATTAAGTTGTAGAAACATCTCAAGGACGATCAATGGAAACAGGGTACACCTGAGCTCAATTTCGAGTCTCGTAGCAAAGGGTCTGAATACTTATGTAAATAAGGTATTTCTGTTTTGTTTTTTATGAATGTGCAAGTATTTGTGATTATGGTGTATTGTGTGTAGATTCCTGAGGGGTTATTTTTATCTAATCAATTTAAGAATAAGGCTGTAACGTAACAAAATGTGGAAAAAGACAAGGGTTCTGAATACTTTCCAAATGCACTGTATATACACACACCAGGTACTATATACTGTATATATACACACACCAGGTACTATATACTGTATACATACACACCAGGCTTTATATACTGTATATATACACACACCAGGTACTATATACTATATATATATACATATATATATATACACACACCAGGCTTTATATACTGTATATATACACACACCAGGTACTATATACTGTATATACACACACCAGGCTTTATATACTGTATATATACACACACCAGGTACTATATACTGTATACATACACACCAGGCTTTATATACTGTATATATACACACACCAGGTACTATATATATATATATATATATATACACACACACCAGGCTTTATATACTGTATATATACACACACCAGGTACTATATACTGTATATACACACACCAGGCTTTATATACTGTATATATACACACACCAGGTACTATATACTATATATATATATACACACACCAGGCTTTATATACTGTATATATACACACACCAGGTACTATATACTGTATATACACACACCAGGCTTTATATACTGTATATATATATATACACACCATGTACGATATACTATATATATATATATATATATATATAGTGTAGTGTAGTAACAATGTACTCTAAGAGACCATCTTCACTTAAATAAATTAGTTGAGATGAATTTAATTGACCATATCATTCCTTTCTTGTTTGTCACAGAAAGGGGCCGAGGCGTGAGTGTCCAGACTATGTAACGGGCGGCCCCAACAGTTGTCACTTTGACAGCGGCCACACATCCATCTGGACCACATACTGCATGAACGTGATGGCCAGGACCTCCCACGGAGTGTTCAGCTCCAAGGACCACTGTCTGGACGTGGCTGATATAGGTACAGGGAGATATAGACCACTGTCCGGATGTGGATGATATAGGTACAGGGAGAGATAAATCACTGTCTGGGTGTGGCTGATATAGGTACAGGGTGATATAGACCACTGCCTGGATGTGGATGATATAGGTACAGGGTGATATAAATCACTGTCTGGGTGTGGCTGATATAGGTACAGGGTGATATAGTTCACTGTCTGGATGTGGCTGATATAGGTACAGGGTGATATAGTTCACTGTCTGGATGTGGCTGATATAGGTACAGGGTGATATAGTCTACTGTCTGGATGTGGATGATATAGGTACAGGGTGATATAGACCACTGTCTGGATGTGGATGATATAGGTACAAGGTGATATAGACCACTGTCTGGATGTGGCTGATATACGTACAGGGTGATATAGACCACTGTCTGGATGTTGCTGATATAGGTACAGGGTGATATTGACCACTGTCTGGATGTGGCTGATATAGGTACAGGGTGATATAGACCCCTGTCTGGATGTGGCTGATATAGGAACAGGGTGATATAGACCACTGTCTGGATGGGGATGATATAGGTACAGGGTGATATAGACCAGTGGTTCCCAAACTGGGTCAAATTTGGGTAGTACATCATCAGTTCCTCTTATCATGTTCGTCAATACATAACTTAGAGAGCTATTCAGAAATGTCCAGCTCAACTAGCCCATGTTAGCTCAAGTTTATTTATATGTTTTTTAGCCCATAGATATTGTTGTATGTTTTTAGTCACTCAGATATAACATGAATACACATTAGACATGGCAAAATGAATACAATTGCAATACAATTAGCTTTAAACTGCTAAATGTTCTTTGCACCCCATGACAAAATGTGTAGAATTACAGAAACCTGCAACATTCTCTCCACCAACAAGAAGGGTGTGAACAGTTTCTGTCATGAACAGAGCTTGTGCCCATAGAAATAGATGTGGAGGGGGGGGGGGGGGGGGGGGGGGGGGGGGTGGGGCAGGCTGTTCCCCAATGCTGGAATGGGGGAACGGTTTGGGAACCCCTGATATGGACCACCTGGGGGCTCCACTCAGTCTGGAACGGCATCCTGCTGCCGAGATCAAAAACCATCTGGCTAGTGATTTCTCTTGCCCCCCCACCCCAAAAGAAGAAAACTGTCAAATCAGCAGCAATTCAGCTAAAATTGAGTTTAATTTAGGAAATCTGCTCCCAAGTATTTACACAAATAAAGAAATAGAAATATGTGATGTTGTCTCAATGTAATCAAGGTATGAAATTACTGTTCTTTTCAAATACGATCTCTTTTGGGGCTTAGTTGTGGTCAATTTGCAGTGTACAAATTATTATCATTATTTTCCAGCCCCCCAACCATTAGCTCCAACAAAAGTCACCCTGTAGCTGAATCAAGTTGCCCTAGATAGTGTGCTACGTTTGACCAGAACCTAAGGGGAATTGGGTGCTATTTCAGTACACTATATTATATGGAATAGGGTTCTATTTCAGTACACTATAGTATATGGAATAGGGTTCTATTTCAGTACACTATAGTATATGGAATAGGGTGCTATTTCAGTACACTATATTATATGGAATAGGGTTCTATTTCAGTACACTATAGTATATGGAATAGGGTGGTATTTCAGTACACTATATTATATGGAATAGGGTTCTATTTCAGTACACTATAGTATATGGAATAGGGTGCTATTTCAGTACACTATATTATATGGAATAGGGTTCTATTTCAGTACACTATATTATATGGAATAGGGTGGTATTTCAGTACACTATATTATATGGAATAGGGTTCTATTTCAGTACACTATATTATATGGAATAGGGTGCTATTTCAGTACACTATATTATATGGAATAGGGTTCTATTTCAGTACACTATAGTATATGGAATAGGGTTCTATTTCAGTACACTATAGTATATGGAATAGGGTGCTATTTCGGCTCAACCTATGACTGTTGTGTTAACCCACTGTTGTGTCTGATATTTGTGATGTCTCTTCCTGTGTGTCTGGCGTCGGCCACGCCTCCTCTCCCTGTTTGTGTGACGTCTGCTCCTCCTCATTTCAACCCATTCTGTCCCTCTTACTTCTCCATCAGTGAGTGCACTCCCAAAGTCGATGGAAAGAGCACCCTGATGTGTGTGTGTGTGTGTGTGTGTGTGTGTGTTTGTGTACACGTGCATGTGAATGTTCAATACTCTATGCACATTGCAAACAGTCACCACTCATGTCTACATTGTGCTTCCGTATACACAGAGAATAGTAACGCATGTGAAGGAAAATAGAAGGGTTCCTCTCCAGGCTCTAGGCTTTTTCTCACGGTAACAATAGAGATGTGTCATTCAGAACCTATGAAGCTTCCCCTTCTTACTCTGAAACCCCTTCCAACTGGCCTTTCTCCATGTTCATTATAAAAGATAACCCCATTCACGTACCATTACCTCAGCATGTTGCTTGTTGTCTCTGTTGTCCCTCCACATCCTGTTTGCTGTTCATTGTGTATTCTCCCCTCCCCCTGACTGCCAGCCTAGGTATTTTCCTTTCACCATCCTCCTATCTCATTGTTTCTCTATTTACGTTCTAGCTCTTCTTCTCTCCCTGTGAAGCATACAACCATAACAAGCCCACACCATGCAGTTTTCTTGTCTGTCTGTTTGTCTGCAGTGGAGACAGAGGCTCCGGTTAACTTGACCTACACCCTGTTGAACGAGACGGAGGAGGAAGCTGGCCGCACCGCCATGGTGTCCTGGGTTTACCCCAATCCCTCCCACATCCAGTACGGTTGGATCACCCTGGTCTTCGAGCTGCAGTACCGACGCATCACCGAGCCCAACAACTGGAAGGTAGAGAGAGAGAGAGAGAGAGAGAGAGAGAGCACGCAAGATGGAGAGGGGGAAATAGAGCGAGAGAGAGAGAGGTGGGGGGGGAAAGAGAGCGGGGGAAAGAGCGAGAGAGAGGGGGAAAGAGAGAGAGAGAGAGCACGCAAGATGGAGAGGGGGAAATAGAGCGAGAGAGAGAGAGGTGGGGGGGAAAGAGAGCGGGGGAAAGAGAGAGAGAGAGAGGGGTAGAGGGGGACAGAGAGAGAGGGAGGGGTGTAGGTGCAGTGTTTATCAACACCATTTGAGGGTGTTAAGCTTGTGATGTGGGAAGCATGTCATGTCCTTGATTGATTCTTTAAGAGGAAGATGTGCTTATTTCACAGTTAAACCAGGAGTTTGTCTGTTACCCACGTTACGACCGATGATCCTGGCTCTTTGTCAGATGAGAGAAGAGAAAGAACAGAAACAAACAGAAACGCAGCAGCTCTCTATGGCTTCATGGTTTAGTCTGGCTGAACGGTGAAACATCTTTTTTTAAACAGTACCATATTATTTCAACAGTATCGGATTTTTAAACTGTCACTTTAACCAGTATCACACTACTCATCACCTTCTGTCACCTCTATCCCGTGTAGCTCATTTGGTATAGCATGGTGCTTGCAACGCCAGGGTTGTGGGTTTGATTCCCATGGGGGACCAGTATGAAAAATGTATGAAAATGTATGTACTCACTACTGTAAATTGCTCTGGATAAGAGCATCTGCTAAATGATGGATGTGTACTGTAACTGCTACTGACAGCTCACTATCACCCCCTGTGTGTCTGCAGGTGAAGGGCTTGCTGAGAGAGCCTTGTCTGGAGCTGCTGGATCTGCCGGTAGGAGAGTACATTGTCAGGGTGAGATGCCGTTCCCAGAACAACGGCCTCTGGAGCAAGTGGAGCACCCCTGTCCTACTCTGTGTCCCAGTCAAATCTACCCCCGGTAGGGACTCTTAACTGTCTGATGATTCAGTTACAGTCAACTCCTAATCTGAAGCATTAGGCTATAACATAACAAAATGTGGAAAAGGGGTCTGAATACTTTCTGAATGCACTGTTCGTGTGCCTCAAACACTGCCAAGCGCCTATGAATAGGAAACTGCCAATGTCATATCTATCTAAAGTACAGCACAGTGTCTGTACTGTTATATATGCCTGTCACATGTAGTCTATAAGGCCAGTTTCCAGAGTGGTCCTGTTTTCCTGGTAGGATTTGTGATTTGCTGACTGACTGAGATTACTGGTCCATTAAGAAGTACAGTATGTAGTAATACTTCTCAGTGGACCAGTAATCTCAGTCAGTCATTAGACAATGGGTAGGTCAAGGCCTGTTCTCTCTAGTGACCTCACCTCATTATAAGTCTCTCAACAGATGTTACCTGGATGCACCTCCACCGCAGGGAGCGTGTGTGTGTGTGTGTGTGTGTGTGTGTGTGTGTGTGTGTGTGTGTATTTACGTGCGTGCGTGTGTGTGACAGTCAGTCTGTCACTACCATACTGCCTCAGAAATACTGTATTTCCTGACATTGGAAATACATAGAACATTAACTGTCAATTGAACAGCCTTATTCAAGACGGTCATGTTTATTAGCCTTATAAAACTTGTCATGGTGTAATAGCCTCATAACATAACATGGGTTAATCATTAAAGCAAAAGGTACTGTCTATACAATGTTTAAATCATAAGTGTCCACGTCACTGTAAGTTACATAATGTGCTTCTTCAGGGAAATAAATGGATTTAAACAGTAACTGTTTGTTCCAGTCAGCCTGAGTGTCACTGTTGGAGATGTAATCCTTCTCACGAGGTCCTGCTGTTTGATTTGGGGTTCAGTTCAGTTTCCTACCAGCTGCTGCTCTCAAAAAGAGTCGTAAGACCAACCTGGTTAACGGATTAACAGTTTTTAGCGTTCACCCAAATGTCATGAACCTGGATTTGAGTTTCCCTGACAACCAGGGCACCTGAGAGGCCCGGTGAAATGTTAAGAGGCTGATGTTTTATAATATGGATTATTTTGATAGCTGAATGATTTTGGCATGTATTTCTTCATGTTTATAAATTGTTGATCCGTGTATTCACCAGAACAGTGCATAGAAAAATATATCAGTCTGTTAGAAAAAGCCGACAGTGAATGCAGATATCCATAGAGATGGTTAGAGTCATTAACCTCTCGTTTTATCCCCCAGGTGCTGTTGCCGTGACGACCCGGCCCCACATCTACTACTGCCGCTCGCCCAACATGGAGGTCTTCACCTGCTGGTGGCATCCCCTTGACAACAACTCAGAGAGTGGCGACAACATCACCTACAGCCTCACCTACTCCTTAGAGTACGTACTATTACTGTACAATGCATTTGTATTCAGACCCCTTGATCCACATTTTATTAAGTTACAGTCTTATTCTAAAATGGATTACATTTGTAAAAATCCTGCTCAATCTACACACAATACCCCATAATGACAAAGCGAAAACACAGCTATTTTCAGGTCTCTCCAGAGATGTTAGATCTGGGTCAGGTCCGGGATCTGGCTGGGCCTCTAAAGGACATTCAGAGACTTGTCCCCAAAGCCAGTCCTGCATTGTACTTAGGGTCGGTGTCTTGTTGGAAGGTGAATCTTTGTCCCGGTTTGAGGTCCTGAGTGCTCTGGAGCAGGTTTTCATCAAGGATCTCTCTGTACTTTGCTCTGTTCACCTTTCCCTCAAACCTGACTTGTCTCCTAGTTGCTGCCGCTGAAAAACATCCCCGCAGCATGATGCTGCCACCACCATGCTTCACCATAGGAGTGATGCCAGGTTTCCTCCAGACGTGACGCATGGCATTCAGGCCAAAGAGTTCAATCTTGGTTTCATCAGACCAGAGAATCTTGTTTCTCATGGTCTGAGAGTGCTTTAGGTGCCTTTTGGCAAATTCCAGGCTGGCTGTCATGTGCCTTTTACTGTGGAGTGACTTCCGTCTGGCCACTCTACCATAAAGGCCTGATTGGTGGAGTGCTGCAGAGATGGTTGTCCTTCTGGAAGGTTCTCCCATCTCCACAGAGGAACTCTGGAGCTCATTCAGAGTAACCATTGGGTTCTTGGTCACCTCCCAGACCAAGGCCCTTCTACCCCGATTGCTCAGTTTGGCTGGGCGGCCACCTCTAGGAAAAGTCTTTGTGGTTCCATACTTCTTCCATTTCAGAACGATGGAGGCCACTGTGTTCTTGGGGACCTTCATTGCTGCATAACTGTTTTGGTACCCTTCCCCAGATCTGTGCCTCGACGCATCCTGTCTCGAAGCTCTACAGACAACTCCTTAGACATCATGGCTTTTGCTCTGACATGCACTGACAACTGTGGTAACTTATATAGACAGGTGTGTGCCTTTCCAAATCATGTCCAATCAATTGAATTTTTCACAAGTGGACTCCAAGTTGTAGAAACATCTCAAGGACGATCAATGGAAACAGGGTACACCTGAGCTCAATTTCGAGTCTCGTAGCAAAGGGTCTGAATACTTATGTAAATAAGGTATTTCTGTTTTGTTTTTTATGAATGTGCAAAAATGTGTGATTATGGTGTATTGTGTGTAGATTCCTGAGGGATTATTTTTATTTAATCAATTTAAGAATAAGGGTGTAACGTAACAAAATGTGGAAAAAGACAAGGGGTCTGAATACTTTCCAAAGGCACTGTATATACACACACCAGGTACTATATACTGTATACATACACACACCAGGTACTATATACTGTATACATACACACACCAGGTACTATATACTGTATACATACACACACCAGGTACTATATACATACACACACACCAGGTACTATATACTGTATATACATACACACACACCAGGTACTATATACTGTATATACACACACCGGGTACTATATACTGTATATATACACACACCGGGTACTATATACTGTATATATACACACACCCCCGGCTTTATATACTGTATATATACACACACCAGGCTTTATATACTGTATATACACTGCTCAAAAAAATAAAGGGAACACTTAAACAACACAATGTAACTCCAAGTCAATCACACTTCTGTGAAATCAAGCTGTCCACTTAGGAAGCAACACTTATTGACAATAAATTTCACAGGCTGTTGTGCAAATGGAATAGACAACAGGTGGAAATTATAGGCAATTAGCAAGACACCCCCAATAAAGGAATGGTTCTGCAGGTGGTGACCACAGACCACTTCTCAGTTCCTATGCTTCCTGGCTGATGTTTTGGTCACTTTTGAATGCTGGGGGTGCTTTCACTCTAGTGGTAGCATGAGACGGAGTCTACAACCCACACAAGTGGCTCAGGTAGTGCAGCTCATCCAGGATGGCACATCAATGCGAGCTGTGGCAAGAAGGTTTGCTGTGTCTGTCAGCGTAGTGTCCAGAGCATGGAGGCGCTACCAGGAGACAGGCCAGTACATCAGGAGACGTGGAGGAGGCCGTAGGATGGCAACAACCCAGCAGCAGGACCGCTACCTCCGCCTTTGTGCAAGGAGGAGCAGGAGAAGCACTGCCAGAGCCCTGCAAAATGACCTCCAGCAGGCCACAAATGTGCATGTGTCTGCTCAAACGGTCAGAAACAGACTCCATGAGGGTGGTATGAGGGCCCGACGTCCACAGGTGGGGGTTGTGCTTACAGCCCAACACCGTGCAGGACGTTTGGCATTTGCCAGAGAACACCAAGATTGGCAAATTCACCACTGGTGCCCTGTGCTCTTCACAGATGAAAGCAGGTTCACACTGAGCACGTGACAGACGTGACAGAGTCTGGAGACGCCGTGGAGAACGTTCTGCTGCCTGCAACATCCTCCAGCATGACCGGTTTGGCGGTGGGTCAGTCATGGTGTGGGGTGGCATTTCTTTGGGGTGCCGCACAGCCCTCCATGTGCTCGCCAGAGGTAGCCTGACTGCCATTAGGTACCGAGATGAGATCCTCAGACCCCTTGTGAGACCATATGCCATATGCTGGTGCGGTTGGCCCTGGGTTCCTCCTAATGCAAGACAATGCTAGACCTCACGTGGCTGGAGTGTGTCAGCAGTTCCTGCAAGAGGAAGGCAATGATGCTATGGACTGGCCCGCCCGTTCCCCAGACCTGAATCCAATTGAGCACATCTGGGACATCATGTCTCGCTCCATCCACCAACGCCACGTTGCACCACAGACTGTCCAGGAGTTGGCGGATGCTTTAGTCCAGGTCTGGGAGGAGATCCCTCAGGAGACCATCCGCCACCTCATCAGGAGCATGCCCAGGCGTTGTAGGGAGGTCATACAGGCACGCGGAGGCCACACACACTACTGAGCCTCATTTTGACTTGTTTTAAGGACATTACATCAAAGTTGGATCAGCCTGTAGTGTGGTTTTCCACTTTAATTTTGAGTGTCACTCCAAATCCAGACCTCCATGGGTTGATAAATTTGATTTCCATTGATAATTTTTGTGTGATTTTGTTGTCAGCACATTCAACGATGTAAAGAAAAAAGTATTTAATAAGAATATTTCATTCATTCAGATCTAGGATGTGTTATTTTAGTGTTCCCTTTTGAGCAGTGTATATATATATATATATATATATATACACACACCATGTACTATATACTGTATATATACACACCATGTACGATATATATATATATATATATCCTGCAACAAGGAGAGTACAATGTGTGTATATATATATATATATATATATATATATATATATATATATATATATATATACACACATTGTACTCTCCTTGTTGCAGGATTGGTAGTGGATAAAATCCTGCATTCATTAAAAAACACCTTGAAATATTCTAACACTAGTTTTTAATTTCAAGTCTTTTTTTCTCAGTAAAGGCAGGTATTTTCATTCTATCACATCGTGTAGTAACAATGTATCCAATTCAATTGAATTGAATTGACCATATCATTCCTTTCTTGTTTGTCACAGAAAGGGCCCGAGGCGTGAGTGTCCAGACTATGTAACGGGCGGCCCCAACAGTTGTCACTTTGACAGTGGCCACACATCCATCTGGACCATATACTGCATGAACGTGATGGCCAGGACCTCCCACGGAGTGTTCAGCTCCAAGGACCACTGTCTGGACGTGGCTGATATAGGTACAGGGTGATTGTAACATGCGTTGTTTGAAGGAGACCAAGGCGCAGCGTAATTTGTGGTCAGCATATATTTATTTAACCTCTAGCGACCAGCAATCCCGTATCCGGGAGCGTAATCATAGCCTCAAGCACATTACCATAACGCAAACTTTCCTATTCATGAAAATCGCAAATGAAATTAAATAAATATATTCAAACACAAGCTTAGCCTTTTGTTAACAACACTGTCATCTCAGATTTTCAAAATATGCGTTACAGCCAACGCTAGACAAGCATTTGTGTAAATTTAGCATGGCATAATGCTATTCTAGGCTGTGCTGGCAGCAGGCAACATTTTCACAAAAATAAGAAAAGCAACCAAATTAAATCATTTACCTTTGAAGAACTTCAGATGCTTTCACTCAGGAGACTCCGTTAGATAGCAAATGTTCCTTTTTTCCAAAAATAATATTTTTGTAGGCGAAAAACGTCACGTTTGTTCATCCTGCTTGGCTGAGAAATCGACAGAAAAATACTTCAACTATAACGCATTAGCATAACGCAAGTTTTTATATTCATGAAAATCGCAAATGAAATTAAATAAATATATTGAAACAAAAGCTTAGCCTTTTGTTAACACTGTCATCTCAGATTTTCAAAATATGCTTTTCAACCAAAGCTACACAAGCATTTGTGTAAGAGTATTGATAGCCTAGCATAGCATTAAGCCTAGCATTCAGCAGGCAATATTTTCACAAAAACAAGAAAAGCATTCAAATAAAATAATTTACCTTTGAAGAACTTCGGATGTTTTCAATGCGGAGACTCTCAGATAGCAAATGTTAATTTTTTCCAAAAATATTATTTGTGTAGGAGAAATCCCGCCGTTATGTTCATCACTTTTGGCTAAGAAAAAAAAAACGAAAATTCATTCACTACAACGCCAAACTTTTTTCCAAATTAACTCCATAATATCGACAGAAACATGGCAAACGTTGTTTAGAATCATCCTCAAGGTGTTTTTCACATATCTATTCGATGATAAATCCTTCGTGGCAGTTGGGTTTCTCCTCAGTAGCAAACGGAAAAGTACTTGCAGCTGGAGATTACGCAATAATTGCAACGGAGGACACCAAGCGACCACCTGGTAAATGTAGTCTCTTAGGGTCAATCTTCCAATGATATGCCTACAAATGTCCCAATGTTGCAGACACCTTGGGGAAAACGTGGAAAAGGTAAGCTGACTCCTAGCTCCTCCACAGCCATATAAGGAGTCATTGCCATGAGGCGGTTTCAAAAAATGCAGCACTTCCTGATTGTATATTTATCTGGGTTTTTTCTGTAACATCAGTTCTGTGGCACTCACAGACAATATCTTTGCAGTTTTGGAAACATCAGTGTTTTCTTTCCAAAGCTGTCAATTATATGCATAGTCGAGCATATTTTCGGGACAAAATCTCTTGTTTAAAACGGGAACGTTTTTCATCCAAAAATTAAAAGAGCAACCCCTATATCGAAGAAGTTATGAGAACCAGCAACAAAACAACAACGTGAAACCAAAACGAACGTACTGTTCCGTAGGCTACAATAGCTGTACAAAAACAAGATCACACAACATAGGTGGGAAAAAGGCTACCTACGTATGATTCCCAATCAGAGACAACGATCGACAGCTGCCTCTGATTGGGAACCTGTAATGGCAGATTTCCTCCTCTTCGTCTGATTGAGAACCATATCAGGCCAAACATAGAAATTCCCCGTGTGCCCCCCCAAGACATTTTTGGGGCTGCGTCTCGGGCTTCCTTCCGCGCCGCCGTGCTGACTCCATTCGCCGGTATCCCTCCTCACACTGCTCCAGAGAATCCCAGGCGGGCTCCGGCACTCTCCTTGGGTCGACCGACCACCTGTCTATCTCCTCCCAACTAGTAACATAGTCCAGATATCGTTGCCTCTCCTGCTGCTGCTGCTGCTGCTGCCCGTTACCACGCCGCTTGGTCCTCTGTTAGTGGGTGTTTCTGTAACGGCAGATTTCCTCCTCTTCGTCTGAAGAGGAGTAAGGATCGGACCAAGATGCGCCGTGGTAAGTGTTCATGACGATTTTAATAAGAAAAGCACTGAACACTATGAAATACAAAAACAATAAACTAATACGTGAAATAACCAAACCGAAACAGTACCGTGTGGCAACAAACACCCACAAACCAACATTGAAACCCAGGCTACCTAAATATGGTTCTCAATCAGGGACAATGATAAACAGCTGCCTCTGATTGAGAACCATATCAGGCCAAACATAGAAATGAAAAAACATAGAAAAACACACATAGACTGCCCACCCCAACTCACGCCCTGACCATACTAAATAAAGACAAAACAAAGGAAATAAAGGTCAGAACGTGACAGAACCACACTCAGCCAAACACAAAGAAATACAAAACATAGAATGCCCACCCCACATCACACCCTGACCTCACCAAATAGAGAAATAAAATGTCTCTCTGTGGTCAGGGCATAGACCCCGCTCCATCTCTGGTTCCCCCCACTTTGGTGGCGCCTCTGGTGCGGGGACCCTCGTCGCCGACCCCGGACTGGGAAACCTCTGTAGTCTCCGGCCTGGGGACCGTCGCTGGAGGCTCCGGACTGCGGATTATCCCTGGAGGCTTCGTGCCATGGATCATCACTGGAGGCTTCGGGCCATGGATCATCACTGAGGGCTTCCTTTGTGGAGCCGGAACAGGTCTCACCGGACTGAGGAGACGTACTGGAAGCCTGGTGCGTGGAGCTGCCACAGGCCTTACCAGGCTGGGGAGACATACTGGAGGCCTGGTGCGTGGAACCGGAACAGGTCTCACCGGACTGGGGAGATGCACTGGAAGCCTGGTGTGTGGAGCAGGCACAGGATACACTGGGCCATGGAGGTGCATGGGGGTCTCAGGCGCAGAGGGGAATAGGGTGCTATTTCAGTACACTATAGTATATGGAATAGGGTGCTATTTCAGTACACTATAGTATATGGAATAGGGTGCTATTTCAGTACACTATATTATATGGAATAGGGTGCTATTTCAGGACACTATAGTATATGGAATAGGGTGCTATTTCAGTACACTATAGTATATGGAATAGGGTGCTATTTCAGTACACTATAGTATATGGAATAGGGTGCTATTTCAGTACACTATAGTATATGGAATAGGGTGCTATTTCGGCTCAACCTACAACTGTTGTGTTAACCCACTGTTGTGTCTGATATTTGCGATGTCTCTTCCTGTGTGTCTGGCGTCGGCCACACCTCCTCTCCCTGTTTATGTGACGTCAGCTCTTCCTCATTTCAACCCAGTCCAATGGGAGTTAGTCCCCTCCCAGCAGGGCACATCTGATCCCATCAGACACATTCTGTCCCCCTTACTTCTCCATTACCTCAGCATGTTGCTTATTGTCTCTGTTGTCCCTCCACATCCTGTTTGCTGTTCATTGTGTATTCTCCCCTCCCCCTGACTGCCAGCCTAGGTCTTTTCCTTTCACCATCCTCCCATCTCATTGTTTCTCTATTTACGTTCTAGCTCTTCTTCTCTCCCTGTGAAGCATACAACCATAACAAGCCCACACCATGCAGTTTTCTTGTCTGTCTGTCTGCAGTGGAGACAGAGGCTCCGGTTAACTTGACCTACACCCTGTTGAACGAGACGGAGGAGGAAGCTGGCCGCACCGCCATGGTGTCCTGGGTTTACCCCAATCCCTCCCACATCCAGTACGGTTGGATCACCCTGGTCTTCGAGCTGCAGTACCGACGCATCACCGAGCCCAACAACTGGAAGGTAGAGAGAGAGAGAGGGAGAGAGAGAGAGAGAGAAAGAGAGAGAGAGAGAGGGGTGTAGGTGCAGTGTTTATCAACTCCATTTGAGGGTGTTAAGCTTGTGACGTGGGAAGCATGTCATGTCCTTGATTGATTCTTTAAGAGGAAGATGTGCTTATTTCACAGTTAAACCGGGAGTTTGTCTGTTACCCACGTTACGACCGATGATCCTGGCTCTTTGTCAGATGAGAGAAGAGAAAGAACAGAAACAAACAGAAACGCAGCAGCTCTCTATGGCTTCATGGTTTAGTCTGGCTGAACGGTGAAACATCTTTTTTTAAACAGTACCATATTATTTCAACAGTATCGGATTTTTAAACTGTCACTTTAACCAGTATCACACTACTCATCACCTTCTGTCACCTCTATCCCGTGTAGCTCATTTGGTATAGCATGGTGCTTGCAACGCTAGGGTTGTGGGTTTGATTCCCATGGGGGACCCGTATGAAAAATGTATGAAATTGTATGTACTCACTACTGTAAATTGCTCTGGATAAGAGCATCTGCTAAATGATGTATGTGTACTGTAACTGCTACTGACAGCTCACTATCGCCCCCTGTGTGTCTGCAGGTGAAGGGCTTGCTGAGAGAGCCTTGTCTGGAGCTGCTGGATCTGCCGGTAGGAGAGTACATTGTCAGGGTGAGATGCCGTTCCCGCAACAACGGCCTCTGGAGCAAGTGGAGCACCCCTGTCCTACTCTGTGTCCCAGTCAAATCTACCCCCGGTAGGGACTCTTAACTGTCTGATGATTCAGTTACTGTCTGCACCTACCCACAGTCAACTCCTAATCTGAAGCACTGTTATATGACCCATATGGAATGGAGTAATATGGCATATGGAATGGAGTAATATGGCATACGGAATGATCTAGATGTGTGCTGTCTTTGTCCCTTACAGATAAGCTGCTGGCTCTGCTTTTGGTGACCGGTGTTGGGGTCATGTTGTTGCTAGTCATCGGCTTTGGAATTATCCTACAGGGCAAGAGGTAGGGAAACACACACACGTAAACAACGATGTAAACAATTATGTAAACATCAAATGCATGTTTGATTTTTTTCAAAGACTTAAGATACAGTGTTTTATTCATCACATAAAGGATGTAAAGGAGATAAATGTGTGCAGGAGTGATCTTGTATTGATATATAAACCCTTCTATATTACAGACACATGCTGTATAGGCTGTAATATCATTAAATATAAATGTAGAAAGTGTATTGATGGTTCTCTCTGATCCCTGTCTTTGGTGTAGGATAAAAACATTCCTTCTGCCTCCAATTCCCAAACCACGCATCAGAGGCATCAATCCCCTGCTTCTGAAGGTAAATACACACACACACATACTCATGCACACACACACACACACACACGCACACACACACACACACACACACACACACACACACACACGCACGCGCAGACACACACACACACACGCACGCGCAGACACACACACACACACGCGCAGACACACACACACGCACACACACACAGACAGACAGACAGACAGACAGACAGACAGACAGACAGACAGACAGACACACACACACCAGCCTGGTGACTTATAACAACTCACTGTTCACTCAAGCTTCACTGAGTTGTTTTTGTTTTTTTATCCATCAATCCCCTTCTTATCTTCTCTAACCCCTCCCCTTCCTATCCCCTATCTTCTCTAACCCCTCCCCTTCCTGTCTTCACTGTCCCCTCCCCTTCCTATCTTCTCTACCCCCTCCCCTTCCTATCTTCTCTGTCCCCTCCCCTTCCTATCTTCTCTGTCTCCTCCCCTTCCTATCTTCTCTATCCCCTCCCCTTCCTATCTTCTCTATCCCCTCCCCTTCCTATCTTCTCTATCCCCTCCCCTTCCTATCTTCTCTGTCCCCTCCCCTTCCTATCTTCTCTGTCCCCTCCCCTTCCTATCTTCTCTGTCCCCTCCCCTTCCTATCTTCTCTATCCCCTTCCCTTCCTATCTTCTCTATCCCCTCCCCTTCCTATCTTCTCTTTCCCCTCCCCTTCCTATCTTCTCTATCCCCTTCCCTTCCTATCTTCTCTATCCCCTCCCCTTCCTATCTTCTCTTTCCCCTCCCCTTCCTATCTTCTCTGTCTCCTCCCCTTCCTATCTTCTCTGTCCCCTCCCCTTCCTATCTTCTCTAACCCCTCCCCTTCCTATCTTCTCTATCCCCTCACCTTCCTTTCTCCTTTTTTCCTCCCTCCTTTTCATCTTTCTCCTCCTTCCTTCTCTCTCAGAAAGGGGGCTTTGATGAGATCAACCGTCATTTCATCTCCTTCCATGGCTATAAGCCCCCAAGCTACAGCGAGGAGGAGGTCTGGGACTCTGTCAGCATGGACAACAACCAGTCTCTCCAGGCTCCCCTGGGGATCCTAGCAGTCCGGAAGGAGGATTATGATATGGCCATCCACAGCCAACTACTGGTCCAGACCACCTCCAGCCACGCCCCTTATACCCCAGTCCCCGCCTCTTACACCCCAGTCCCCGCCCCTTACTGTCAGGCTCCAGTGGAAGCCTTCCCGACCCCGTGGGAATGGCCAACAGCAAACCCCGACCAGTCAGAGCTTCTGGTCTTCCCGGGCACTGACTACAGCATGATGGTGGATCCCACCCCTGTCCCGCCTCCGGACCAGCAGGCCCCACCCCCATCATCCACCCAGGGCTTCTACACGTGCGTGAACATGCTGGGTGACAACGGACAAGTGCATCTGGTGCCCTGCCTGCCCAACCACCTGAAACACAGCCCCTATGTACAGCTGGAGGAGGAGCTAGAGGAAGGAGGGCTGGAGAAGAGCAGCCAGTTAGATGACTACCTGGCTAAGAAGATGGAGGCAGTAGCCAACAGGAGTGCTCCGGGAGAGACAGTGGTAGAGACAGAGGTGGAGACAGAGAGTGTGGAGCAGAGTGAAGTGGCTGTGCCTTTACTGCCTGGAACCACTGGCACACAGGGCAACATGGTGTGACCAGTTAGCACACATACTCACTCACACACACACACACACACACACACACACACACACACACACACACACACACACACACACACACACACACACACACACACACACAGCAACAGGAATTACTCCAGGCTAAAATGAGGATGTTAACTCATGGATGGACCTTTTTATATACCTCCTTAATATACTAACATAATGATGTGTTTTTGTGAGTGCACCGGCCTGGGACATGAGTCCTTTGTGTCTACCCCCCCCCCCCCCCCCCCCTCCCTTGCCTGCCAAATGACAGTGACACTGCTGGACAGACACTGCTGCCACCTCTATCCACTGCTGATATGGCAGGGACCATGTTCTGACTACATTCTCTCTGCGGGGAATCAGAGATGCAGCATTTGACTGTGAGGTTTTCTTTCAGAGCAGAACCGAGGTCGGGATACAAGATGGATTCCTTTTGACGCAGAAAATCTGACAAGATGAAAAAAAAAAAAAAACTTGCAAAGTGTCTTGAACAATAACAATAGATTCTCTGTAGAACTACAACTGTTGTTGTGTGGACTGAGTCACTGAAAGGTCAATATACTCACCTGTTCTTCGGTCCAATCTTGTTAGATAATAATGCCTGCGAACTCTCTTGTTGTTGGATGTAGAATTAATGACCAACCACTCTGTGAAAGACGCTTCGATTTTTAACAGTCAGGTTTTAGGGCTCTGTGAACTCATTTAATTGGATTTAGGTGAAAAGTTTGACGAATGCAAGAATAGCAGTTGTACTTCACTGAGACCAGTCATAGCCGTTCTGAGGCCCTGGCAGAAGTTAGCCTGCATTTAGAGAACAGTGGAGCACACCAAAGATCTGAACACCCAGACCAAGAGAGCAGTACACTTATTCAAATATAAATGTATTTTTAGAGAGAAATGATTGTAATTATTAGAATGAATGAATTACAGAGGAAATACGTTAATATATCAAATGCACTATTGACGAGAAATATAACGAGGCAATGTTATAATAATAATAATGATAACAGTAAAGTACACTTAGAAAGTGAACTGTCTGGGTTCAATCTATGAACTAAATCCCAGATTTAACTGTATGCTTCATACTCAGGAACACAACCAAGCATACAGTAGGAAGTCAACCCAGTAAAGGTGCAGTCTACTTTCAGTCCCGTGTGACGGCACAACCAAGCATACACTCAAAACTTGTTTTCCTTTTCTTGAATTTTTGGTCAGAAATGAAACTACAGATTGCACTGTATTCAAAACAAGTGATGGTCATTTTTGGTAAAATTTATAATTTTCGGTCTGTAAAACAGCCTTCACTATGCAGTGCTACATGTGCTCTGACTATTAACTACATGCTGGATTTGAAAGCACTTATTTACCAGAACATAACACATGCAGCTCGCTCAGGGGAGAAGAGAGAGGGGGCTAAAGAAAAGAGCACTGTGATCATTTGATTGATTTTTACATAGAAAATGAGGCGACCAGACGAGTAGGGAGAAAACACATCTTCTGAAGTGGACAAACAATGGTTAAAGCGTCTAATGTTATGTACAGGAACAAGACATTTTCACCACACCCACATACTTGAGTAGATGTGTTTTTCACAGTGATTTCTTCATAAAATCTTTGACAAGCTTTCCTGGTGAATAGGAGGGCATGTGTGCTATTTAGACAATGGAGGCTTTTATAATGACAAAAGTAAGACGCTCCCAGATGCTAGGAAGATAACCTTGAAGGTGTGTGGATGGCAGTCTAATATTTTCAGAGGATTTTTACACTAAATATATGCATTGTTTTCTGAAAGAAACATGGAGAAACAAATAATATGCATCACCTGTGAAATAAACCACTCTCAGAGCATTTGAAATGTCGGGGTACAGTTTAATAACATCGGAAGCAGTTCATTAGCCATTTAACACACTGGATAACAATGATAACACACACAGTACGATATGATGCAACGAGTAGCTTAAAAACTTTGTACTAAAACACTGTGTTCCTATTACACTGGCCCTGTGGATGGATCTTGGTTAGTCTATTACACTGGCCCTGTGGATGGACCTTGGTTAGTCTGTTACACTGGCCCTGTGGATGGACCTTGGTTAGTCTGAAACAATGGCCCTGTGGATGGACCTTGGTTAGTCTGACACACTGGCCCTATGGATGGACCTTGGTTAGTCTGAAACACTGGCCCTGTGGATGGACCTTGGTTAGTCTGTTACACTGGCCCTGTGGATGGACCTTGGTTAGTCTGAAACACTGGCCCTGTGGATGGACCTTGGTTAGTCTGTTACACTGGCCCTGTGGATGGACCTTGGTTAGTCTGTTACACTGGCCCTGTGGATGGACCTTGGTTAGTCTGAAACACTGGCCCTGTGTATGGACCTTGGCTAGTCTGAAACACTGGCCCTGTGGATGGACCTTGGTTAGTCTGTTACACTGGCCCTGTGGATGGACCTTGGTTAGTCTGAAACACTGGCCCTGTGGATGGACCTTGGTTAGTCTGAAACACTGGCCCTGTGGATGGACCTTGGTTAGTCTGAAACACTGGCCCTGTGGATGGACCTTGGTTAGTCTGAAACACTGGCCCTGTGAATGGACCTTGGTCAGTCTGTTTTACGTGTTGGTAAATATTTAAGGTTTAAATTATGTTTTTAATGTCTCTCTCTTGGTTTTTCTCGCTCCCCCCCTCTCTATGAAGTCAGGTGGTTTCTCTACCATCAGTAGTCCTGTACAGTGCTTTTCTCTGTGTTGTCATACTGTTCTGTTCACTGTTGTACTCTGCTGTGCCGCTTCAAGTTTGTGCCTTGACTTGACTGTGTGGAACTCTCCTGTCCTTATAAGTGCTCACACTGGTAGACTGAAATTATATATTTTTCTAACGCGATAGACGCGATAGACAGACACACACACACACACACACACACACACACACACACACACACACACACACATAGACACACACACACACACACACACACACACACACACACACACACACACACACACACACACACAGACACAGACACAGACACAGACACAGACACACACACACACACACACACACACACACACACACACACACACACACACACACACACACACAGACACACGATAACACAGACAACAGCGGTATTTGTGAAGGCCATATAGGACACGTAGAAGCAGTCAGGTCAAATTGTTTCTGTTCTGTACATGGGATACGGTGGGGTGCGTGAGTTATGTTGTTTGTTTTGGAAGCTATGTCCCATGCTGCAAGATCTTTCCCATGCAGTGAATAAAGCCTACTGCTGACCTGTCTCCACTTCAGCCTCGTCCATTCTCCTGAACACTCTCACACACGGACACACCACTACCTCTGATCGACTCTGGCAGGAATTCCCTAGTAGCGAGTGTTGCACTTCACTGAAAGCTAAAATAACCATCATCTATCGCAGCTGGGATTCAAATATTTAAAGGGCAGATGCGATTCCACGTCATTATCCAATGAAAATGTCAGTGAAATGCCAACCTGTCGACAGAAAACTGTATGTGTGTCTGTGTGTCTCTCTCTGTATTTGTGTGTGTGTGCGTGTGTGTGTACTGTACTAGTCAAAAGTTTGGACACACCTACTCATTCAAGGGTGTTTCTTTATTTTTACTAATTTCTACATTGTAGAATAATAGACGTCAAAACTATGAAATAACACATATGGAATCATGTAGTAACCAAAAAAGTGTTAAACAAACCCAAATATATTTGAGATTCTACAAAGTAACCACCCTTTGCCTTGATGACAGCCTTGCACACTAGGCATTCTCTCAACCAGCTTCATGAGGTAGTCACCTGGAATGCATTTGGTCTCCGTGAGGTTGTGGCCCATCTGCGGTGGGCCTGGGATCCTTACTTGGGTATCTTCACAGATGGATCAAAGGATCCAGGCAGTGGGAGAGCAGGATTTGTTTCAGATATACTAGGGGAGGTGGCTGTCTGATGGAGTTTCAGTCTTCTCTGCTGAAATGCTAGCACTAGTGTGGACATTGGGATGGGTGGAAGAAGTGGGGCCTAAAAGAGTAATTTTGTGTTCAGACTCTGCTGCCAGCCTGGTTGCACTGAAAGAAGGGAAGTTAAAGGCACACCCAGACCTGATAATAGATATGTTGATGGTTCTTCATAGGGTGAGGCAGAAAGGGTGTAAAGTACAGAACCAAAGTTTGGACTCACCTACACACCTCATTCCAGGGTTTTTCTCTATTTGTGCTATTTTCTACATTATAGAATAATAGTGAACACATCAAAACTATGAAATAACACATATGGAATCATGTAGTAACCAAAAAAGTGATAAACAAATCAAAATATTTGTTTTAGATTTTAGATTCTTCAAAGTAGCCACCCTTTGCCTTGATGACAGCTGTGCATACTAAACAAATAAAAATATATTTTAGATTCTTCAAAGTAGCCACCCTTTGCCTTGATGACAGCTTTTCACACTCTTGGCATTCTCTCAACCAGCTTCATGAGTTAGTCACCTGGAATGCATTTCAATTAACAGGTGTGCCTTGTTAAATTTCTTTCCTTCTTAAAGCATTTGAGCCAATCAGTTGTGTTGGGACAAGGTAGGGGTGGTATACAGAAGACAGCCCTATTTGGTAAAAGACCAAGTCCAAATTATGGCAAGAACAGCTCAAATAAGCAAAGAAAAATTATAGTCTATCATTACTTTAAGACATGAAGGTCAGTCAATACGGAAAATATCAAGTTCAGTGCAGTCGCAAAATACATCAAGTGCTATGATGAGGACTGCCACAGGAATGGAAGACCTGCTGCAGAGGATAGATTCCTTAGAGTTACCAGCCTCAGAAAATGCAGCCAGAGAAGACTGTGAATCAGGCCTTCATGGTCGAATTGCTGCAAAGAAACCACTACTAAAGGACACCAAAAGGTGAAGAGACTTGCTTGGGCTAAGAAACACGAGCAATGGACATTAGACCGGTGGAAATTTGACATTTGGTCTGATGAATCCAAATTTGAGATTTTTGGTTCCAACCGCTGTCTTTGTGAGATGCAGAGTACACGTGTGGTTCTCACCGTAAAGCATGGTGAAGGAGGTGTGATAGTGTGGGGGTGCTTTGCAAGTGACACTGTCTGTGATTTATTTAGAATTCAAGGCACACTTAACCAGCATGGCTACCACAGCATTCTGCAGCGATATGCCATCCCATCTGGTTTGCGCTTACTGAGACTATAAGTTGTTTTTCAACAGGACAATAACCCAAACACACCTCCAGGCTGTGTAAAAGCTATTTGACCAAGACGGAGAGTGATGGAGTGCTGCATCAGATGACCTGGCCTCCACAATCACCCGACCACAACCCAATTGAGATGGTGTGAGATGAGTTGGACCGCAGAGTGAGGGACAAGCAGCCAACAAGTGCTCAGCATATGTGGGAACTCCTTCAAGACTGTTGGAAAAGGGGGTTCCGGTGACACAACTTAGGAATGGCTGCCTAGTTTTTCACACTGTTGGGTATTACCACCCCCCCCCCCCCCCCCCCCCCCCCCCCCCCCCCCTAAATTCAAGTACTTACTCTGAGCATTGTAATAACTTACGCAAAATGAAAAGGGGAAAATAGGAAAAGGTCGCGGAGCTACAGCAACAGCCCGTAACAAGACAGCAGAAGATATAATCGTTGATGAACCCGAGATGGCTAATGCCAGCGCAAATAAGATAGCAGCAGCAAAATAACCCTCATTTCGTGAGGTGATAAAGGAGGAATTGCGCGAGGCGCTCACAGGCTTACGAGAGGAACTTCGAGAAGATGTAAGAAAATAACTAAATGAGTTCAAGAAGGACATTAACCAGAAACTTGGAGAAAACAAAGAAGAACTTCACAGCATATCTACAAGAATGGGTGTTAGGAATTTTATGAATAATGACTAAACAATATCCCCATTTTAAATAGAACTGTAACTAAGTAAACTTATACTCTGTTTTATTATATCTGATTAACAATATGAATTCTTAAGTGAGGGATTGTGGAGCCTGAAACAGGGGGTAATTACATTAAATAAATACCATTCCAGCCAGGTTGGAGAGGATTGGAAGTGTTTTTTTTTAAGTAAGCAGAAAGGGTCATTAACCTATGGTTGAACCGACTCAACTTAGCTCTGGAATGTTCAGATAAGGCAGTATGTGTCTTCTTAGGTTTTCCATTAGCTGGAACTGTCTGCTGAATGGTGATGGATGAAAACTTCGGAAGGTTTATCTCGAATGAACTTTTGAACTTGGGAGAAAGAATACCTATGACGTCATATTTTGTATATAAACTGTTGTTCGTGGTTACATGGCAGTGCGCTCCGAGAATAAATACTATTATCTATTTTTGATAAGACTGGTCTCTGTCTATTTTATACAAATAAAAATCTTACAAATTCTCATAAAATAGACTAAGTGAATTCAATTAATGAAAACATATTGGAATAATGAAATTATACTAACAATGGGGGACGCAGAACAGCGCATTGGGGAAACAGACACATGGAACTCTGCAGTCAAGGAAATACTTGAACAATCACTGAAAAACCAACACGCACTACAGGCAAAAGTGACAGAACTCGAAGGTTTCTCACGTCGAAACAACATTAGACTTTATAATGTAGTAGAGGGTGCAGAAAAAGACTCTATGCCCAAATTCGTGGATGGTCGATTCAAAGACATACTTGAAGACGACACTGACGACACTGGGAATTGAGAGAGCACACCGAGGTCTTGCCCCAAACCCTCTCAGCAGCACCCCACCAAGACCCATAATAGTACGGTTCCTAAAATTCTCAGTCAAAGAGAAAGTCTTACATGCAACCTGGAAAAAGCCTGTTAGCTTCCAAGGCCATCGAGTGTTCTTTGATCATGACTAAGCAGGAGAGATACTGAAAAGAAGGAAAGATTACACCCCATTAAGAAAGCACTTAAAGAGATGGGTATACGCTTCCAAACACCATTCCCGGCAAAAATGCGGGTATTTCTGGAAAATGGCCCGGTTACATACAAGCATGCAGACGAGGCGGCTGAGGATCTGAAGTCGAGGGGCATCCCAGTGGAGTATACCACCAGGAGAAAGGCAACATCACCGGTGGAAAGACTCGAGCAGGCTCTCCTATGGATCGTTGTCGACAAGCAGAGTCATGGCGAAAGAGGGAAACCACCTCGGAGAGAGGACGTTCACATCCGAGAGAGACTCAGGCATTTCCAGGGGAAGGTGGAAGACGCTGAATCGGATTTAACCCGAATTAATAGTTACCGCGAGCTGTTAAGATGTTGGGTTGTTACGGTTGACATGGCAATAGGTATAATATCTCCCCTATTTTCCCCCCAATGCTGAACAAGGGTGAGTAGCCAAAAGTGTGTTCTTTATGAACACACTAAGTAGCATCACGTTAATAACATATATTTGAACTAAGGATTAATGACACATTGACAACGGGGCGACAGAAGGGCATATCGAGGGGAGGATTCATGATATGCACACATGACCGATATAGTTTTCACTTGTAATTAACCGATGTGTATAAGCGACGAAATAGGCACCCTTATTATTTTTGGTTCCACCAGGTCTTGTTTGTGACTACGTCACGCATTTTCATATCTGAGCGAGGGGCCCATCCTGCGGACAGGCTCATCCCCTCAAACCCCAGAGGCAAGCGACAGTCCTCTGACATGGGAGTCCAAATACCAAAATATTTTCCTACTTTGGTTTACTTTATTATCGTTCTTGATTTTTAGTTCATTTTTAGGCTCAAGATAAGCAGGCAGATATGGTGCACAGGTTTTTTTAATTTATATCGATGCATCATGGGGATGTATCGATTTAAGCTCATAATTTAAGCTCATAATAAGTCTCAATGTAAACGGACTGGGGAGTGACATCAAGAGAAGTAAGGTAATAGCAAAGATGAAACGGGAGAGAAGCGACATACTATTCTGGCAGGAAACTCACTTCTCCACACCTGAACACGAGAAACTAAAGAAAATGGGATATAGGAATACTTTTTTTCTTCTTACAAAATGGGTAGAAGGGGAGTTGCAATCTTGACACCAAATTCAGTTAATTTAGAGTTTATGTCAGAAATAAAAGACAAGGAGGGTAGATTTATACTTGTTAAATGTAAACTGGATAACAAGGAAGTTACATTTATTTAATGTAAACGTGCCCCCAGGGAGTGACATGGTCTTCTACAGGAAGGTGTTTGATTTAATTGCCACAGAAACCTCTGGCACTCTTATCTGTGGAGGGGATTTTAACACAATTTTAAACTCAAAATTGGACAGCACAAATCAAAATAGGAAAATGAGTCTAGTTGCTAAAAAGATCAATAGGATACTGCAGGATCTAGGACTGCTCGATGTATGGCGTGACACCCACGAGACCGATAAGGAATATACTTTTTACTCAGCCCGCCACACTGAATACTCCAGGTTAGACTACTTTTTCATGTACAGTGCAGATAGACACGGGCTTAAGGATTGTTGGATCAGGCAGAGCGACTTATCAGATCATAATAGAGTTTACCTTACCTTCACCTTGATAGCAAACCAAGAAATACTCTATGGAGACTTAATACGAGCATGCTAAATGATCCAGCATTCAAGGAATCAATAAAGTCAGAATTGAACATCTATCTGGAGAATAATTATAACGGGGAAGTATCTCCTGCTACATTGTGGGATGCAGCTGAGGCGGTTATTAGAGGAAAGATCATAGCCACATCATCTCTCAAGAAAATGATTAAAGCACAGAAACTGCTGAAATTACAGGAAACCCTGTTCTAAGAAACTTAGAACGATCTCACAGTCAATACAAAGACCCTTTTATATTATGAGAGATTCAAAAGGTAAAACAGGAAATTGACCAGATTTATAGAGAAGAAGTAGAGAAAAAGCTCAGGTTCCTGAAACAACGATATTATGAAGCAGGCTCAAAAGCAACCAAATTACTAGCATGGGGACTCAGGAAACAACAAGCACAGAATACCATTTTCAAAATAAAAGACCCCAAAACAAAGAAAATCACATGCAAATGAGATGAAATACAGAATGCATTTGAATCATATAACACAAATCTGTACAAGCAACCAGAGAAGGCAGATGCACAGACAATAGAGCAATTTTTTAACTCACTTGATCTCCCCTTAATTGGGGCAGAGCAACATGATGGACTACCTTTTGAAATATCCACCGAAGAAATTAATAAACAATATCTCAACTAAAAGTAAACAAGTCTCCAGGCCCTGGTGGCTTCCCTTCAGAATGGTTCAAGACCTTCAGAGAACAACTAACACCTCTACTTAAGGCCCTGATGGCTTCCCTTCAGAATGGTTCAAGACCTTCAGAGAACAACTAACACCTCTACTTAAGGCCCTGGTGGCTTCCCTTCAGAATGGTTCAAGACCTTCAGAGAACAACTAACACCTCTACTTAAGGCCCTGGTGGCTTCCCTTCAGAATGGTTCAAGACCTTCAGAGAACAACTAACACCTCTACTTAAGGCCCTGATGGCTTCCCTTCAGAATGGTTCAAGACCTTCAGAGAACAACTAACACCTCTACTTAAGGCCTGTTTTAACTGGACTCTGCGGGAGGGGGGTCTCCCACCGTCTTGGAGAGAGGCCATCATATCTGTAATCCCAAAAGAGGGTAAAGATAAGAAGGAATGCAGTTCATATAGACCTATCGCAATTCTTAACACGGATTATAAACTATATGCATCAATAGTAGCCAAAAGAATGGAGAACATAATCCCAGAATTGATTGATGGAGATCAAACTGGTTTCATACAAAATAGGCAGACACAGGACAATATAAGGAGAACACTAAATGTCATGGACCACATTACTCAGAATAAGACAAGTGCAATATGAATCAGTCTAGATGCAGAAAAAGCATTTGATTCAGTGGGATGGGATTACCTATTCCAAGTTATGGAAAGATTGGGTTTCAACAAAGAAGTGACACAGTGCATCAAAACACTATATTCGCGTCCGACCGCTAGAAAAAATTGACATTTGTCACGAACGATAAAATTAGAGCGAGGGGCAAGACGAGGCTGTAATCTTTCACCCACACTCTTCTCCTTGTACCTCGAACCATTAGCACAGGCAATAAGACAGGACCCAACTTTAGAGGGAATAACAATAAGAGGCAGTGAACATAAAATATGCATGTATGCTGATGACGTTCTGTTATTCCTTAAAGACCCAGGCTCAAGTGTACCTGGATTGATGGATGTTTTATAAACATTTGGAACATATTCATGGTATGTGCTTAACGTACACAAGATCCAAGCCTTAGTATATAATTATACCTCACAGGAAGAGCTGAAGAGGAGATATAACTTCCACTGGACCTCTTCATCCATGAAATATCTTGGAGTATATCTACCAAAAGATACACCCAAACTTTATTGCATGAATTACCATCACATCAACAAGAAAATATATGATGACCTGGACAGGTGGAATTCACTTCCCTTAGATCTTAGTAGTAGAATTGAAACAATCAAAATGAACATCCTGCTGAGGTTACTGTATTTGTTCCAATCACTGCCCATAGAAATCCTGCCTAAACAGTTGAGGTATAAACGGATATCAAGGTTTATCTGGAACAGGAAGAGACCAAGAACTAGATATGCAACATTACAATTACCAAACAACTGTGGGGGTATGGCCTTACCAAACCTAAAAGATGATTATGTGTCAGCCCATTGAGACCTCTGGTGTGTTGGCGCAATTCAGAATACGAATCCAAATGGAAAGACATGGAGACTACTCTGACAGAGATACCCATACAGTCAGTTTAGGGAAATAAGGACATGGTAATAAAAATATACAGTAGACAAAATCAGTGGATTCATTTCTCTCTGAAGAGATGGTTTAGGGTAGTTAAGCAAAATAATTTAGACAGAGAGATCAAACTGCTGAGTTGGCCCGCATACGACCCCAGCTTCATCCCTGCAACTCAGGACAGCAGATTTAAACAATGGACGCAGAAAGGCATCACATCATTCAGTACAATTATAAGGAATGGGGACCTAGATAACTTCCAGGACCTAAGTAAAAAACATGGCTTGGATAAACAAGATTTTTACAGATACCTACAAGTTCGACACTATTTCTCAAGGGAGATAAAAGTGACTGACCCTCGAGCACTTCCAAAATTAATCCAAGTATTCACTAACGCATACAACTTGGGGAGTAACAAAAAAACTCTAAAATCTCTACTTTGGTATTCAAACCTCAAAGAAACATTCTACTATAATAAAAATAAATGGGAGGAGGAACTTAAAATTGAAATAACTAATGAAACATGGTTGAACATATTAGAGACTCAACAAAGCTCCACCAACTCAAGGTCATGGAGAAAATTCTGTTGGAAGAATGTTATACGTTTCTTCATAACACCTAAACTGAAATCAGTTTGGAGAGAATGCGGCCTATCGAGGGTGGATCACTCTCATATCTTTTGGACTTGCCCCGCAATCGAAACCTACTGGGGAGAAATAAGATCTATCATTGGAAAAAATAATGGGATTTGACATAGAACAAACATTCATTTCTTTGTACTTGGGTGAAATACCTGATAACTTAAACAATAGAGAAAAGTACCTCTTGAAGGTCCTACTGGCAGCCAGTAAAAAGCCTATCACTACTAAATGGCTACAAAAAGACCCTCCCACAGTGACACAATGGATAGACTTTGTAGAAGAAATACACCACATGGAGCGTATGACCTTTGAACACAAGAGGAGAGAGGTCAGGAATACTGGGAAAATGTGTTTCGTACATGAAAAAGTTCAAAACATTCAAAGATGTCAATGTAACTAATATGATGAAGGTATGACGTGCACTGTAACTGCCAGATCCTTTTTGTTGTTCTTTTGTTTTACTTTATTTGTACTTCCGTTGTGTTCCTACAATAAAAACAAAGTATATAAAAAAAAATTTAAGACTGTTGGAAAATCATTCCAGGTGAAGCTGGTTGAGAGAATGCCAAGAATGTGCAAAGTTGTCATCAAGGCAAAGGGTGGCTACTTTGAAGAATCTCAAATATAGAATATATTTTGATTCTTTTAACACTTTTTTTGGATACGACATGATTCCAAATGTGTTATTTCATAGTTTTGATTTCTTCACTATCATTCTACAATAGTAAAAATAAAGAAAAACCCTTGAATGAGTAGGTGTGTCCAAACCTTTGACTGGTACTGTATGTGTGTGTGTCTTGGTGTGTGTTAGTGTCTCTGTGTGTGTGTGTTTCTGTGTGTATCTCTGTGTGTGTGTGTGTGTGTGTGTGTGCGTGTCCTGGTGTGTCTCAGTGTGTGTGTGTGTGTCTATGTGTGTGTCTCAGTGTGTGTCTCTGTGTGTCCTTAGGTAGGTGTAAGAGCCCGACCCAGTGACTAGCCTGCATTCTCTCTATATATATATATATTTAGAGCCAGACACATTGTCAGCTGGAGATAACACAGACTGCAGACCCCCTAAATAGAATGACAATCAAACACACACACACACACACACACACACACACACACACACACACACACACACACACACACACACACACACATAATAACAGATTTATAAGACGAATCAGAAGTGCATCCATTGTCCATCTAAATAAACAGATATTTGTGTGTGTTTAACCAATTGCTGCACCTTTGTATCTGGACTTGGCTGGACCCCAGGCTCACAGGATTAATAATGTTCCTCTGAGAGAAGCTGTGGTGATGTCACAGGGGTGTAAGGTGTCAGGGGGAGTGTCCACAAAGGGGTAAGGGTGGGGGAGGGGGTGGCAGATAGGGTTGGGGACTCTCTTATAAGTTTGGTTTAGGTCTCTCTCTCGGCCCCCTACAATCCCACAGTCCCAACGTCCCAACAGTGAAAGGCGGACCACAGCTATAACCAGCTCAGGTAAGAGACAACGTCTGAGGTTAGGTTCACCTTTGTGGGGGGAGGGGTGGTTACGGGACAGAACTGTGGTATCTTCACCCTCTTTTCACTGCTCTGTCACACCACTGGGCCTGAAGGCTCTGTGCAGCTGTCCTTGTTGCTAAAAATAAATACTCAGGCTGACATACACACACACACACAAAACACATACACATATTCATGCTTTCAGTATAATCTCAGATGATTGCAGTTTTTCAGATGTGACAGTAAGTGACTGCCTGTTGACTATCAGTAGGGTTAAGAGTGATGAAGCATACGTACCTCATCATATTTATTGGGTTTATGTGATGAACAGTTGATACAGCCCTTTTCATCTCTCTAGTCTGTCATGATCCACAAATGGAGGCTGTGTGTTTTAGATGTTTATGTGGCTGTGAAGAAATAGCAATCTGTTAGAATGATGCACTTCTTATGAGGCAAGGTTAGGGTTAGGGTTATGGTAATGACAGAGACATTCAGGTTAGGGTTAGGGTTATGGTAATGACAGAGACATTCAGGTTAGGGTTAGGGTTATGGTAATGACAGAGACATTCAGGTTAGGGTTAGGGTTATGGTAATGACAGAGACATTCAGGTTAGGGTTAGGGTTATGGTAATGATAGAGACATTCAGGTTAGGGTTAGGGTTATGGTAATGATAGAGACATTCAGGTTAGGGTTAGGGTTATGGTAATGATAGAGACATTCAGGTTAGGGTTAGGGTTATGGTAATGACAGAGACATTCAGGTTAGCACTTAATGTTATGGTAATGACAGAGACATTCAGGTTAGCACTTAATGTTATGGTAATGATAGAGACATTCAGGTTAGGGTTAGGGTTATGGTAATGATAGAGACATTCAGGTTAGCACTTAATGTTATGGTAATGACAGAGACATTCAGGTTAGCACTTAATGTTATGGTAATGATAGAGACATTCAGGTTAGCACTTAATGTTATGGTAATGATAGAGACATTCAGGTTAGCACTTAATGTTATGGTAATGACAGAGACATTCAGGTTAGGGTTAGGGTTATGGTAATGATAGAGACATTCAGGCTTTAATGTTATGGTAATGACAGAGACATTCAGGTTTCCTTAATGTTATAGTAATGACAGAGACATTCAGGTTTCCTGGAACATCTTTCCAGGATCAAGAACTAGATTTTTTTTGAAAGAGTAATGTCTGCTTTCATAACACATAATTGTGTTTGGGAATCCAGTGAAAACACAGTAACTATCAACCATATTCTGTGTGTATTTGTGTCTGCAATAGTTTGTGTTTTGTCCATTAGTACATTCCTTGAATTCTAATCTGAGCTTGTTTCACCAATGAATTTCCTCTGTGAATCAGAGGAATTTCTGTTTCCCACATCCTTGAAGACAAGAAAGGAAGGATTGCGTTGCCATGGCGTCACCGAGCGAGGGCGATCAGACGGTGCCTGATGGAGAGAGAGAAAAGGAGGCGACTAAGGTCAAATCTATTCAGTCCCACTATCTCCGCTGTCCCTCCCCCAGCAGGTAAGCATACATGGAGACCCACTGTTCTTGTAGTTCTGTAATGGGAAATGACCCACCCAGGGCTGTCACGGCTGTTGAAGGAACTGGACCAAGGTGCAGCGTGGTGAGCGTACATTTTCTCTTTTATTCGAAATGACGCCAAACAAAACAATAAACAATACAAAACAAACCGTGAAGCTTCAGGCTGTGTGCCATTAACAAAGTTAACTTCCCACAAACACAGGTGGGAAAAAGGGTACCTAAGTATGGTTCCCAATCAGAGACAAAGATAGACAGCTGTCCCTGATTGAGAACCATACTGGGTACTTTACTTGTTCTGGGTACCATTGGTTTTGCTTATTAAACTGCTCCGGTTATTACCCAGTTCTGCTCTCCTGCGCCTGACTTCCCTGCAGCCAGTCACACGCCCCTTACAGGAAGACCCATTTGCGACCAAGCTTTAACGTCCTGACTGATGTCTTGAGATGTTGCTTCAATATATCCACATAAATTTCCTTCCTCATGATGCCATCTATTTTGGGAAGTGCGCCAGGCCCTCCTGCAGCAAAGCACCTCCACAACATGATGCTGCCACCCCCATGCTTCACGGTTGGGATGGTGTTCTTCGGCTTGCAAGCGTCCCCCTTTTTCTTCCAAACATAACGATGGTCATTATAGCCAAACAGTTCTATTTTTGTTTCATCAGACCAGAGGACATTTCTCCAAAAAGTATGATCTTTGTCCCCATGTGCAGTTGCAAACCATAGTCTGTCTTTTTTATGATGGTTTTGGCAGGTGGTTTCTTCCTTGTTGAGCGGCCTTTCAGGTTTTGTCTATATAGGACTCGTTTTACTGTGGATATAGATATTTATGTACCTGTTTCCTCCAGCATCTTCACAGGGTCCTTTGCTGTTGTTCTGGGATTGATTTGCACTTTTCGCACCAAAGTACGTTCATCTCTAGGAGACAGAACGCGTCTCCTTCCTGAGCGGTATGGCGGCTGTGTGGTCCAATGGTGTTTATACTTGCGTACTATTGTTTGTACAGATGAATGTGGTACCTTCAGGCGTTTGGAAATTGCTCTCAAGGGTGAACGAGACATGTGGAGGTCTACAATTTATTTCTGAGGTCTTGGCTGATTCCTTTTGATTTTCCCATGATGTCAAGTGAAGAGGCACTGAGTTTGAAGGTAGGCCTTGAAATATATCCACAGGTACACCTCCCAATGACTCAAATGATGTCAGTTAGCCTGTCAGAAGCATCTAAAGCCATGACATAATTTTCTGGAATTTTCCAAGCTGTTTAAATGTCCCAAAAGTGCCAACTCCACCCACCCTGCATGTCAGGCTAAATCAATCACACCCCCCCCCGGTTTGCTTAGTAATTATATTCATATGATTATGACTATGTCTCTATACTTTTGCAGTTTCTCCGTGATCTCTGAGTCCAGATTCTCCGTGATATCAGGGTCGGATGCCGAGAGCATCTATATGGAGCCCATTCACCTGTCCTCAGCTATAGCTGCCAAACAAATCATCAACGAGGGTGAGACACAGATTCATTCCACCAACCACACATAACTCACATGCTGTTTTTTTGCCTTGTGAGTGGATCTGAACATTATGATTTAAAACATCTAAATGAAAGCTTTCATATTGGCAGAATACAATTTTATAAATGCTGTTCACCTAGAGAAGCATGGCTGTCGACAAAGTGAGTGCTTGTGACTATAAGGTTCTATCTAGAAAAAGATGATTCTGAGATAATTGGCTTTGAAGTTCTGAACCCTCATTGGTTTGAATGAGTAGTTTGAACTACTTTTATCTTGTATTCTTTTGAACTTAACATGAATGTAGGTATTTAGACTACTGTATAGGTAGAGAACATTGAACAGAACAAGGCTGTTTCAATAACTACATGTTGACTAAAATACAGATAGAACCTTATAGTCCCAAGCTCTCGATAGGTTAAAGAAAGTTGAAGGGTGGAACCACAAAGAAAGCCGGGGAAAAACAGCCACCACTAGTCCTGTTTGCAGGTTCACCTTATACAGATCAGCTTGGGGCAGCCTAGTGGTTAGAGTGTTGGGCCAGTAACCGAAAGGTTGCTGGATCAAATCCCAGAGCTGACAAGGTAAAAATAACCCCCTGTTCCCTGGTAGGCTGTCATTGTAAATAAGAATTTGCTCTTAACTGACTTGCCTAGTTAAAAAAAATACTGTACTGGTGCCAAGCACATTGCGTGTGCCTGGCTCCACATACATATTGTATTTGTCCCATAGAGATAAAGCTGTGGTTTGTCCCCGAATGGCCAATTTAGCTTAAAAAGCAGTTAAATAATCAATGCTCTATTATCCAATAGGCGGTGTCAGAGGAAAGCCCATACAATTGTCAGACTCCAGTCACCCAAGTCATAGACTAGCAGCACGGCAAGCAGTACCGGAGCACCAAGTCTTAATAGCTTCTACCACCAAGCCATAAGACTGCTGAACAATTAATCAAATGGCCACAGGACTATTACATTGACCCCCCCCCCCCCCCCTCCATTTGTTTTGTACACTGCTGCTACTCGCTGTTTATTATCTATGCATAGTCACTTCACCCCTACCTACATGTACAAATTACGTCAACTAACCTGTACCCCTGCACACTGACTCGGTACCCCCTGTATATAGCCTCGTTATTGTTATTTTATTGTGTTACTTTAAAAAACATTTTTACTTTAGTTTATTTGGAAAATATTTTCTTAACTCTTCTTGAACTGCACTTTTGGATCAGTGGGTCCCACATGGGACGTTTGAGCTAACATAGGCTAATGCGATTAGCATGAGGTTGTAAGTAGCAAGAAAGTTTCTCAGGACATAGACATATCTGATATTGGCAGAGAGCTTAAATTCTTGTTAATCTAACTGCACTGTCCAATTTACAGTAGCAATTACAGTGAAAGAATACCATGCTATTGTTTGAGTAGAGTGCACAGTTTTGAACTTGAAAAGTTATTAATAAACAAATTAGGCACATTTGGGCAGTTTTCATTCAACATTTTGAACAGAAATTCAATGGTTCATTGGATCAGTCTAAAACTTTGCACATACACTGCTGTCATCTAGTGGCCAAAATCTAAATGGAACCTGTGCTGGAATAATACATTATTGCCTTTCTCTTGCATTACCAGATCTAATGTGTTATATTCTCCTACACTCCTTTCACATTTCCACAAACTTCAAAGTGTTTCCTTTCAAATGATATCAAGAATAGCCCTATCCTTGCTTCAGGGCCTCAGCTACAGGCATTTAGATTTGGTTATGTCATTTTAGACAAAAATGTTTTTAAAAAAGGGGCGGATCCTTATGAGGTTTTAAGGGCTTGTAAGTAAGCATTTCATGGTAAAGTCTACACTTGTTGTATTTGGTGCATGTGACAAATAAAGTTTGATTTGATTATACTGTAGCATTAGAGTAATCACCTCTGTCTCTTACCTGAGAATACAATGTGTTCATTATGGCAATATCCAGCTAGGGACGTCCAAGCCATTATCCATAGCTAGACTGTCTGATTGGGGTAATGCGTTCGCCAACACACCACAATTATGCTCCTAACTAACTTTGAATAGGTTACTTTGCTTTCTAACAGTGTGTCCCTGCAGCAGCTGTCTATCCTTAACGGATGCTGTCTGCAAATGTGACATACTCCTGGTATGGTTTGTAAAGACTGACACAGAGGGTGGGGAGTTTTGCAGCACAAAGTTATTTCCTTCAATCTAGCCACTGTCTGTAGCCTACTTACACGTTTAGATGCAATGAATTATGTAATATTGTGGATTAGGCAGTAGGGTGTGTGTGTGTGTGTGTGTGTGTGTGTGTGTGTGTGTGTATCTGAATAGTCTGCTCTTTCCTTTCCTCAGAGCTCCCAAAACGGGGTATCAGGACAGAGAGTACCCCAGACAGCATGTTGGAGACAGCGGAACAGCTGATGGTGGAGGACCTCTACAACCGGGTGAAGGACATGATCGATGACCGCAGCCCCTATAACACCCCCTGTGTGATGGACATCCAGCGGGCCATGGTACAGGACCGCCTGGAGGCCCCCAACAACCCCGTGGACGAGGTGTGGAACAACATATTCATCGCTGAGAAGTGAGTCACTCACTGTGCTGTGGAAGTTACTGTATGCATTACATATCCCCATACACGCATCACACACAAGCACACACACACACACACACACACACATGCTCCGCCCTTCAAAATACAGCGTTATATGCATAGCTCATGGAACATCATTCCAGACAGATTTACCCCCACCTCACTTTCACCATAGACAACTTCACTGAGTGTCAATAGAATGACAGATAGATAGCTGTTCACCTCCTATGGTATAATTAAGCAACAAGGCCCGAGTGGGTGTGGTATATGGTCAATATACCATGGTTAGGGGCTGTTCTTATGCACAACACAACGCAGAGTGCCTGGATACAGCCCTTAGCCGTGGTATATTGGCTATATACTACAAATCCCAGAGGTGCCTTATTGCTATTATAAACTGGTTATCAACGTAATTAGAGCAGTAAAAAGACATGTTTTGTCGTACCCGTGTTATACGATCTGATATACCACGGCTGTCAGCCAGTCAGCCAGTCAGCATTCATCCCTCGAACCACCCAGTTTATAATACTTTGTAAACGAGTCTATTTCGGGTCAGTGTACTTGTCATGGATACTCCATGTCCTTACCAGCCATTTCATAACCGTGACTCTATGACCACAACAACAACAGCGTTGCTTGTTCCTTCCTCTGTTTTGCAGATCTGTGGCTGTCAATAAAGCTCGTCTGAAGCGCATGGGTATCACCCACATCCTGAACGCTGCCCACGGTACCGGGGTCTACACAGGGGAGGCCTTCTACGCTGGCATGAACATCGGCTACATGGGTATCGAGGTAGATGACTTTGCAGAGTCTGACATCTCCCCTCACTTCAGAACCTGCGCTGAGTTCCTGGATGAGGCCCTGTTGACACACAAGGGTGAGTCAGTGTTCTTTTGTGTGTTCTTATTGGTGGATCAAGGCCCAATTCTCAATGTGGTGGGTCACCTCAGACCCTACAGCCTATGCATTTGTAGATCTACCTGGATTTGATTGATGAAAGTAATATGGTGAAACTTCCACCTATCCTACCAGACAGCGAGGGAGAGCTATTACCAGGATATTTAATGGATACGACGTTCATAACGTCTTCTTGTGTGATCTCGTGTTTTTCTCCCATTTCCATGGACCTTGAGTCTGGGCTAACCTGGACATAGTAGAACCAATCTCTGTATTGTTTGCTTTGGCTTAACTGGACTCAGTGATGATGAGGCTTGGAATTCAATCTCTAGACCAATCCAGAGACTACTTGGAGTTCCATCTAGATTCTAGACTAATCTATAGACTACTCCTAATTACTCATCATAACCAGGGGTGGCCGTCAGTCTTATTTTAGGGAGGTCACTCAGAGCCAATGGACAGGGATAGCCTAGCTATATCTGGACTCTGTTTAGGCAGGTGAATCATCTTCTAAAGCTTTTCAACCCCCCCCCCCCCCCCCCCAACTCTAATTAAACCCCAAATAGATTAGATCCACTGACCGCTTGAGTTAAATAAACACTTATTTGTTAAGAATCAGGTTAAATGTCAGGCAGGAGTAACTAGTATTCATGTCATAGGTTTGGGTCTGCGGGGCCTCGCGGTCCTTTCCGCTACAGGGAGGGAGTAGGCAACGTATCACATTTCAAACCTGGCACCTTGGGGGTTATCATATCATGGGTTATGATGTCAGAGTTTATACCTGGGGGGGGGGGGTACAGTGTTTAGGAGTGATACAGTCACAACTGGAAGGGAATACAGCCCTCTGCTGGTTATAGAGTGTCCTTGCAGAGCAGACGTCATGCTGGCTCTACCTGCACATAAAATGTATTAGCCTCCTACAGCTACAGCTGTTATCATCAAACTGGTACCTGATACTTTCAGATTCATGAAATCAGTATTGTCATTTGCTTATCCCTTACGTTGCAAATGTATCTTTAATTAACTACATGTAAACACTGAAAAATAGTTATTTCTTATGTCAAGTGTAACCAATGGGAAGTGTGTTTTTGTCTTCTTCTCCTGCAGGTAAGGTCCTGGTGTCCTCTATGATGGGCGAGAGCCGCTCCGCTGTGCTGGTGGCTGCCTACCTCATGATTTTCCAACACATGACCATCATGGAGGCACTGACCACTCTGAGGAAGAAGCGACCCATCAACCCCAACGAGGGCTTCCTAAAACAGCTGCGTCAGCTTAACGAGACGCTACTAGAGGAGCGTGATGACGATGATGACGACACCCTCAGCCAATGCTCCGTCATCGACGCCCACACTCGCGCCCACCTGTTTGACGACGAAGAGAGCATGATGGGCGTGAAGGCCCACTCCATCATGATGGAGGAGGAGGAGGACAGCCAAAGCGTGATGAGTAGCGTGGCCTCGTCTGCGGCAGCCGCCGCCCTCAGGGACGGTGTTTTTGGAGGGCTGCGGATGGGCCTGGAACGGGCAGAGACAACAGAGGGCCTGGCCCTGCCTGGAAAAGACGCTGGCGACGGTGGGGAGGATGCAGAGGATGGGGATGAAGATGGCATGAGCATGATCCGCGAGTGGCAGAGGAGGAATGAGAAGTACCAGAGCGAAGAGTGGTGGGAGCAACAGCTGATGAGCGAGGCTGGGGACGAGGAGTCTCTCCTGGGGGGCATGCAGGGTCCTGGGGCAACAGAAGACCTGGAGAGCGTGACCAGTGAGGACGTCCAGGCCATGAAAGAGCGCCTGAAGCGGCGCCCGCGGCACTCCCCCTCAGAGTCAGTGTCCACGGCCAGTTGCAGCAGCTACTCTGACCTGTGGAAGCAGCGTCTGAAGGAGATCGAGGAGCAGGCGGCAGCGCGCTACCGCAAGAAGGACGACGACAACAACAGTGAGAGCACGGCGATGGAGGGGATACAAAATAAGAAGCAGACAATCAAGGACGACGTGGAGAGCGTGCTCTCTGACACCAGCTCCATGTACAACTTCTGCAAGAGGAACAAGGAGAACCTAACTCCCCTGGAGCGCTGGAGGGTGAAGAGGATCCAGTTTGGCTGGAATAAGAATGATGAAGGGAGGGATGGGGAGAAAAGAGCCGGGGGTGTATGGGGCAGTGGGGAGCAGGGAGATGGCGATGCTGAGGCCCACACTCCGGCACTGGAGGACGTCAACCTGACAGCCTACCAGACCTGGAAGATGAAACAGGCAAAGCGGCTTGGAGAGGACAACAAGGCAACAAAAGATGACATTGTGGAGATGAGCCGTGGCGAGGACTCGGCCACAGCCAAGAGGAGACAGAGGCGGGAGGAGCTCCTGGAGCGCTCGCGGAAGACACTGGAGGAGAGTCAGTCCATGTGTGGCTGGGAGACGGAGAGCTCCATGAGCGGAAGCACCCTGCCGCTCTCTGCCTTCTTCGCCCAGCCTGACGGCTCACAAGCCGGACGTGTTGCCAATGATGACAACATGTCCATGCTGAGTGGCAGGTCTTCTGTATCCCAAGCCCGCAGCACCAGATCTCAGGCCTCTATGGGCTCAGGAATTCCACAGGGCATTCCCCAAGTCCCCATGATCCCTGTGCCCACAATGCAGGGACCTGGTGGGGAGCCCATGGTCGACCTGTCCAGCATTCAGAACTGGATCGCCAATGTGGTGTCCGAGACCCTCATCCAGAAGGAGCGTGAGATGAGCCTCCCCCCGTCCCAGGCTGGATCGGTGCTAAGTTTCGGTGGGACATCTAGTGTGTTAGGGCCAGCAAGACGTGGCTTGGACGATGACAAGGCTTCTATGCTGAGTGGAGCGTCCTATTCGAGCTCGCTGGCTCATCACGGTGTCAGTGCTGGCAGGGCCGAGTCTGTGCTCTCTGGTAGAAGTGCTGCTTCTTCTACCAGTAATCTCTCCAGCATCTCCGGTCTGGGCTCCCGCAGGAGCAAGATCACCACCACCAGCGTGCCCCTCTACAGCCTTTTTGCGGACCAGGTCAACCTACAGAAGCTGGACTCCATGGACAAGCAGATGCAGTCGGAGATGAGGAACAAGATGGCCTGCTACGGGGTGAAGAAGATTGTCGAAGATAACAAGCGCAGCACACTCTACAAGAAGAAGAAGCCCAAGGACGAGGGCGAAGAGGAGGAAGAGAAGGAGGATGACTATTTAACAGGAAAGATAAAGACGTCTCTCCCACCTGCACCAGAGAAAAAGAAAGCACCTACGCGAAGCTATGGCCTTTCGGGCTGCCTAAATCTCTCCACCGCTCTGGAGAAAGAAAAGAACACCAGTGTTGATGATTGGCTAACCAACGTCATGCCTCCTTCAAGGAAACCAGCGTCCTATAGTGCAGAAGACGAGACTGATCCAGGGCCATCTGCCTCCGTGTATAACTTCGGGGGTCAGAGGGACTCGTCTGAGGAGGAAGACGAAGAGGAGGAGTATGAAGTCGCATCCAGATATCGCTCCAGATTCCAGGCAGACACAGAGTCACGTGTACTTGGCAAATTCTCTTCCAACAGCGTGGATTCCAGCAGCTACAGGACTAGAAGATCCTACACAGCCACTGAGGAAGAGGAGGAAGATGAGGAGAGTTATACATCGAAGAGGAAGTTTACTCATCACTCACAATATGAGAGTGGAGGGGAGACGGAGGGGAGGATAGAAAGGAAGGAAGAAAAGGAAGAGGAAGAAGATGTCGACAGATTCCTCAGCGATCTTAGGCAGAGGTCTCGGGCTCGGGCTGAGGCAGAAATGCAGGACGATGACATCGTTGCAGCTTGGAGGGCACAACAAGAATCCAAGTCAAATGGTTACAGAAGCAGTGACTCTTAACCAATCAAAGACAGTGTCACACTTACAGTAGGAAAGAAACTCAATCCAATGTTAATATGTTTCTTCAGCTAATAAATTAAAATTGCACACTTGCTACACAAGCCGCCTTTCTTAGAACATCGCTTGTGGTCTTTTTATTTTCAGAAGTGGGGTGACCTTTATAATTATATAGGTAGTTGTTATAGATCATTCTGACATGTAAATACTCATCTAAATCAAATATCTAAGCTTTATTATAATGGAAAAGGGAAAATGTGCACTTTGCTTTCTAAACTCAAACGAGTTTATTTCTCATAGTCAATTTTATAATCAAATGGACGCAAAATATGAATATTTAAATATTGCCTCAGCCTAACTGCATTGCTTGTGCAGTGCAAGTAGAGTAACACACGTCTGCTGTTTGTTGCATTGATTGTAAAATGCAACAACTAACCTACAAAACAATCTAAACTAGATTACTGTTCAAGACAAAATATTTATGCTGTACAATTTTTGGAGCACAAACGCGATCCATTTCAAAGCATTTATAATTGCAATAAATGTTAAAGCAATTATCTGGTTGTTTTATTTTATTTTTTATCTCATTCCTCATGCCTAAGGACACTGACCTGGATTCTAGTTGATCACATCTTTAACGAAAACATGAGACAGAGTTAGAAGAATAGAAGACAGAATAAAAGGAAGTATGATAATCAAATCGCATAGCACTTAACATTGTAAGGGGAACTCAACATATTCATCTCTACTGAACTGGGTGCTTTTTATCACAATATTTTACCCCATACATACTATCTACTTGTTATATTATGGATAGAAGACTACACTTTGACACGGCAGTCAATATCCTATTGAGCGTATGTCTAGCCCTACAAGTATGGGCATGTACTGTATGCACTCGCACAGTTCAAGCCAGAAGACATACACGCGCGCAAATAACATAGTCAATGCTACTATTCCACTTTGCGAAAGAAAAACATGTCATTACTACTCTCTGCCATGGTTTATTTGTAGTGGTGTTATTGTCTCAATTGATGCCAGGTGAGTGTTAGGCTAGTGACTAGATGAACATGCTAGACGGGCAAAAGTTTTTTTAAAAGTATATGCAGAACTGAGCTAGAACAGACGATATCTGTTCTAAAACTAATTGTAGGATTATGTGGTTAGTCGGGTCTAAGTGTTTAAAATCGTGTTTGAGGTTTTTGAAGCGCTGTAGGCCTACTTCCGTCGGTTCTAGCGTGGTCAAATAGTGACGACCTGGGTGGGAGGGCTTCTATAGTTGACTGAATGCATTTGTTTTAAATATTCAATATGGCTGACGGAGGAGTAATGAGCCAATATGAAAGTTCAGGACCAGGTAATCATTACTACATTTTACATATTCATTTGCAGATTATATTTTATTAGGTCTGACTCCGTGACAAATAAACGAAAAGACCAGCACCATATGGTTGCTCTAGTTTACAATCTTACCCGGCGCGTGTAGGAGGAAAAAAGCTGACCAGGATTGTTGTTGTCGTTCGAGGAGAAGACATTCCCTCCTTTGTGTGGTGCGCGTTCCATATTCATAGCCAAAAGTCACAGCGATTTAACATATTTTATCTGTAATCGGCAACGCTGTTGAGTTGTTTGCTCTAGCTATTTAACTCCTTTAATAAAAATTGTAATGGAACATAGCTACAGAAAAAAAGGCAATAGTTAACGAGCTAGCTTCGCTTGCATGGACACTAGCTAGCAAATAGCACGAAGTAACACTAGCTAACTAGCAGCTAGCTACATTTTGCATATTCATTTATCTCAGAAGTATGTTTAGAATTAATTTGAAAGAATCTAGCGAGGATTTGATACAACAATTGCAGTAAATCTAATAATAGTAAATCTATTATTTGCAATGCAGTGGGGGGGTTACCGCTAGGAGGAGATCACTTATTTTCATTACTAGCTGGCTACAGTAACTTGACTGTAGCAATGAACACAGTCAACGTTATGGGTACTGTATCAATGAGATCGCACCGACGAAAACCAAAAAAATCCATGGAAACGTTGACATCTTTATTGCGTAGTTCTCCTAACTTCTCTTCGACATTTGAATGAAAACTTTTTGATAAAATGTTAAACAGCTTGGAGTGGAGTTTGCCACCACGTTTGTAACTCTGGTTACAGGCAAGTAAGTACCTGTTCCAGGCCAAGGTCACAGACTAGCTATCAGGTTGAATACTTTTTGTGCAAAGAGGGCTACTGTTCCCAACTGGTTTGTTCTGTTTGCTAGTGAAAGCAGACTGAAATTGAAATGGCCAAGTTTGTCATTGTTTGTGTCTTCCCCGCTAGGCATGCCAGTGGAATAACTTTTATAGTTGTACTAGCTCAGCCTATGTTTTCTGAAGAGTAAATGTGACACAGTTGGGTAAAGAGACCCCTCCTTAGCCACCCCACGGTGTACTAGTAGTACTAGAGGTTGATGGAAGAACAAGGTCTTCTGTGGATCTCATGTAACTACTCCTCACATAGGCTATCCATCAGTTAGTCTCTTTGAAAACAATCACATTTTTGACTTAGCCTATTCCTTTCACATTTTTCCTTTTACTACCGTCTAGTCCTGTAGTCGTCTACCTGAAGGTAAACGACTTCTGATAGAATGTTACAGTGTCGTAAAGCCCTGCGGTCAAGGCCTCCAATGGTCAGGAGGAATCTTATGCAGTATTTTTCAGCTCCAATTTGACAGAATATGATCGATGTTTTGCATATTTTGGATGTCTGTTATTTGAATACGCTGAATTTTCATTTTCTCTGCCATCTCCTCTCTCTGCCCCCTCTCTCCTGTGCGCTCTCTCTCCCTTATCTACTTTGCATTATGCATTTGGGCTTTCAATAACATGAAAGCATAATTCATTGCTAATCTGAAATTCTATTAATTGAATGATTTGCATAATGCATTGTGTGCCAATTAGGTTTATGGAACTCAAGGCTCTTATCCACAACTGTCTGCTGAAGCTCAAACATTTTCAGTGTAGGCCTACAGCCATCAGTCTCGTATACAAATTCAATGTCATATGTTTTGTTTTGGAGATTTGCCATTGAAGAGAAGGCCATGATAAGGGTTTGCGTAGTCCTACACTCACTCACGCCTTCATGTCTTGGATTTGGAAACAAAGTTTACTATCAGTTTGCTTTCAAATGGCAAAGTGGGGCCTACAGCTTGGAAGTAATTTATCCCCCTCGCCCTCAAATTATAAGAGTTGCGAGGGAGAGAGTGCGCACAAGAGTGAACTTATTTGGCACATGCCACGTACTCCTTAAAAGCTATCCAATTAATATGCAAATTAGCTAATAAATATTTATAGAGATTTTTTGAATTATGCAGAAAGCTTTCGGAGCTCTGTGTGAAATGAATTGCTCTCCGCAACTTCAAAGCACACGCCTTGGCTTAATGAGAAACGGGGGGCTGAATTTGCATACGGCTCTAATCAGCTGAATACTGATTACGCTGCTTCGTTATGGGCGCTACGCTGCCAGCTGCACTCTTTGTTTCTGTTCCATTCCACAGGGAGGGAGAGAGCGAGAGAGAAAATGAGGAGAAAAAGACAGGAATACTGTTTTGCCACACTCTTGTTGATTTGTTTCAGTGAGAGAGGCGGTGTGCCGAGCAGCTAGTTGTTACAGTGAGAGAGGCGGTGTGCCGAGCAGCTAGTTGTTACAGTGAGAGAGGCGGTGTGCTGAGCAGCTAGTTGTTACAGTGAGATAGGCGGTGTGCTGAGCAGCTAGTTGTTACAGTGAGAGAGGCGGTGTGCTGAGCAGCTAGTTGTTACAGTGAGAGAGGCGGTGTGCTGAGCAGCTAGTTGTTACAGTGAGAGAGGCGGTGTGCTGAGCAGCTAGTTGTTACAGTGAGAGAGGCGGTGTGCCGAGCAGCTAGTTGTTACAGTGAGAGAGGCGGTGTGCCGAGCAGCTAGTTGTTACAGTGAGCGAGAGAGAACACTAGACGGATCTCCTCCTGTTGTGTCCTGTTTAACACACCTGGCTGTGCCAGTCTTCTGGGTTCTGATTGCTCCTGGTCAGTGGGCCCAACTGAGCGGGGTCAGTGCCAGCTGGCCTGGATGGCACGCCGGTGATGCCACAGACTGTGGACTCTGCAATAGCCGGTGAGCAGAGCAGTGTGAGAGATCTGTTCCAATATCCACACTAACATACCACATACCACTTGAATGAAGCAATGTTTTGGGTTTGGATACAGTGCTATTCAATTGGTATGCTAGTAGTATGGGTATTGGACCGCGTGTCATGACAATAGAGTATTCCAGAACACCTGTGATGGTTTGTGGAATTCTACACTTGTTGATCCTTTGAATTTGCCATTTTCTTTTGTTTTCTGAAGGCATAAATTGAATTGTCATGTGCTGTTTCCGAGCCGTCTGGTTTACAAGCTTCTATTTTCCTCTCTGTTTCAGACGCGATAATCAACCTGTCAGTGTCCAGTAAAAGCACCATGGAGAACGGGGACATGGTCAAAGGTGAGTCTCTACAGCCTTTCTTTGACTACAGCTAGAGCCTTTAGTATGTCATGGAATATGTGTTTCTTGGAATGAGCTTGGCCGTCTTTATATATTATGGCCTGTTTAATTTCCATCACAGAAAATGTAGTCCTGAACTGACTTGAGGTTCGATGGTGTTGTCCTCGGTGCTGTACTGTGGTAACAGAGTAGTAACAACTTTGAGTCTGTATATTTGGTCCAATGTAAAGATGTATGTTGGAGGATTTTGACTGTGTTGTTCTGACTGACCTCCCGTCTCTAGGCGTGCTGACCAATGGCCGGGACTCTCAGAAGCAGACGGTCATGTCCCTCACCAACGCACAGTCACAGGCTCTGCTGCAACAGGTAACACACACACACTCCCACGCATTACTCATATTCTTCTTCTTATTTTTTAACAAAAGCCAGAAATGCTAATTTGCATACTTTTAGTCTCTAATACTCTACACGCCATCAGTCAGTTAGCTCCATAGCCAACGTGATGCTAACACCAAGGCAAGACGGATAAGATCCCGTCCCCATGGCTACTCAAGGGGTCCATTCATTGCGTCCAGTGTTGCCATGGTGACACCTTTAGCCCGCTACCCTGGCGCCAGCTTGGAACTAGCCGTTAAAATGGAAGTACAGCAGCCTGCTGCCTGGCATGCCTCCTCTCGCTGAAACAAAAAACCAGCGCGCTGTCTGCTGCATGCTAATTAGCCCACTCCAACTGTCGCTTAGAAACAGGTGGGGGTGGATATGCAAATGTATGCCAATTTACATGTGCCTCATAACCAGTCTTTGATTATAATACTCCCACCTTCTCTCTGCAGTCATATCCCCATAGGTCGCACTGGCTTTTTATAATTTAAAAGTAGTAGGGTTTAAGCCACAGATTAAATCTCTGATACACACGTACATGCCCCCTTTTATCTCTCTTACTCACACACACACTCTCTCCTTCAATCTCTTCTCTTGTCTCTCTCCCTGTTTGTGTTTGTTTGTGTAGTTGACCTTGTCTCCAGCGCAGCAGCAGCTGTTTCTCCAGCAGGCTCAGGCCCAGCTCCTTGCAGCAGCCGTTCAGCAGCACTCCGCCAGCCAGGCCCAGAACAGCAGCACCACGGGGGCCGCCATCTCTGCCTCCGCAGCCACCCCCATCACCACCCAACTACCACTGTCCCAGCCTATACACATCACTCCTGTAAGAGATCTACTGTAGTGTTATATACTCACTCACACACAGTGACTCATACTTGTCTAACACAGGCTCCTCTCTCTCTCTCTCTCTCTCTCTCTCTCTCTCTCTCTCTCAGCTCCAGCAGCAGGGCCTGCAGCAGTTTGTGTTGGTCCAGCCAGGTCATTCCATGGCCACCCAGCTACAGCCTCAGTTCTTCATCTCCCAGACTCCACAGGGACAGCCCAGTATGTTTCAGTATCATAGTAAGCTATACACCAGCACCTGAAGTAGTTTCATGTTTCAGGACCTTTCACTAAACCATCTCTCATTTGACAGATCTTTTGCAAGCCCAAAATCTTCTCACTCAACTACCTCAGAGCCAAGCCAACCTCCTACAGACTCCAACTATCACAATTGCCCCACAGGTCAGGGGAAACACACTTTTTCACAATAGCCTAATTGTTAGTGGCTGTGGGTTGTTTCAGGACAGGAACACAGACCATGCACATCTCTCTAATCTTCCTCCCTCTATCTTTCTCTCCTATCGCACACAGCCGGCCGCTCCCACGCGGACCGTAACTGCCACCCCTGGCCAGCTCCTCATCCACAGCCAGACCCCGCCCCCTAAGGGTCTGGGCACGCCCACTCTGGAGGATGCCAATGATCTGGAGGAGCTGGAGATTTTCTCCAAGGCCTTCAAACAGAGGAGGATCAGACTGGGCTTTACACAGGTATGGCCCAGGGACTCTGGACTGGTTTCCGCTGTAATACGCTCATAATAGATTCAATTTTATTTTTTGTGTTTGTGATAAATTATTTAATCCAAAACTGATTTTCTTCCCTCCATTATTTTGCCATAGAAACAAGATATGAAAGAGTTCCAGGGATTGCATTTATATTGTACTTGAGCTTTTTTTCCTAAATACTCAGTGCTTCAAACTACGTTTTTAAGGAAGGGAACTCACCCTATATACTACCAACCTGGTTGATGTCAGTCTTACTTTCCCTGCCCCCTCTCTTCTCCCTCCAGGGTGACGTGGGGCTGGCCATGGGGAAGCTGTATGGTAATGACTTCAGCCAGACCACCATCTCCCGCTTTGAAGCACTCAACCTGAGCTTCAAGAACATGTGTAAGCTGAAACCGCTGCTGGAGAAGTGGCTCAACGACGCAGGTAGGTCCTCATAAGGGAGGTGTGTGTGTTATTTACATTTTTTAAAATGCTGTCATTGTGTACATTTTTATATTTGGGTAGTGTATCTGTGAGTTTTTCTCCCTCTGTGTTTTCTGACCCACTCTCCTTGTCCCCCTGGCTGCAGAGAATGTGAGCTCAGAGTCCAGCCCCAGCCTCAGTCCCCTGGGCTCTGGTCACGGGTCACCCAGCCTGGCGTCTGACCTCAATAGCCGGCGCCGCAAGAAGAGGACCAGCATCGACACCAACATCCGTGTGGCCCTGGAGAAGAGCTTCCTCCAGGTAAGACCTGGTTCTAACAAAGAGGATTGTACCTGTTCAGACGAGATTTAGATGCCTTTTAGAAGAGCTCGACCCAAATAAGGGATGTTTGACTGTAGTCGGGGTGTCTACAGACCACAGCCAGCACTAGGTGTCTACTTTCCCTCACTGAATCTGGTGCTCTTTGTCCCCTTGCAGCAAAACCAGAAGCCGTCGTCAGACGAGATCTCCCTGATAGCAGACCAGCTGAACATGGAGAAGGAGGTGATCCGGGTGTGGTTCTGTAACCGCCGGCAGAAGGAGAAGAGGATCAACCCTCCCAGCAGCTCAGCTTTCCAGAAGTCCATCTTCTCGTCCCCTACTACTGCCAGCCTGGTGAACACTGTACCCCAGACCACTGTGACTGTCACCCCCTCTCTGCCTGTCACCAGCTTCAGCCTCACAGGTACGTGTGTATTTTTCTAGTCTTGGGTGTACTCGTCTGATCTTTCATTGATAGTTTCTGTTTTGGCAAAGCCCAAAGAGGGCTTCACCGTCTAGTGGAAGTGTGTCCTCTGCATCTCTATGGGTCCATATACGTGCAGGCTATAACCACAACTGATAGCTGATGTTTGGCTTACATTATATATGGCTAATTAAGCAGCCCATATACTGTATAGTGCAGCACTTGTAGACTGACACAGGAAGGCAGCGCCACGGATGAAAGGAGAAACTAGTGATCAAAGCCGAGGTAGTAAGTAGAGCGAGCTGCTCGCCTTCCTCTCTCCCACAGTCAAACTGAGCTTTTGAGATATTTTTCATGAAAGTAACGCAAAGTAATATAAACCGTTACTTTTGTTAAATGTAATGAGTAATATTACTTTTTCAAGTAACTAACCCCAACACTGATGGGTAGTAGCAGTTCCGCATTAGTTTATCCAGACTAAGATCGTGGGAATTGCCAGGGACCTCACGATACCATATTATCACCATACTTAGGTGCCGATAGCATATGTATTGCGTTAAGTGCTGAAAACAAATTGGCTTCCTATTTAAATAGAAGATGGAGAACAAGCATTTCACAACATCTATTAAACACGTGTATGTGACAAACTAAATTTGATTTGAAGCTATGAAGGAAAAATAGTGGTGGTACAGCAAACTAGCGCAAAAAATATATTATCAAAACGATACGATATGCCGTCAAAAATAATATCCAGACTAACTATTGATAGTTTTTTTCCCTCATCGTTGAAGGTGATGCAGACTTGTCTTTTGTCCTGTAGCTATTTATTTGATGTTGATAGTATATTATTTATACGGTGTAATGTTGACCATCCTGTGTTCTAGACAGGACCCTGGTGCCAGCCACCGGCAACACAGCATCCGTCATCTCCAGCACCCCTACAGTCCCCTCTATGTCCCTCACACCCTCCTCCTCCGTGACAACCATGTCACAGCCAGCCGTTACCATGACGCAGGCGGGGCAAATGCTCTACAGCAACGGCGGGGGTCTGGCTGCAATGGCGGCTGCAGCGGCGGGAATCAGCCCGGGTCTCATGCCCTCGTCGCAGTTCAACACAGGGTGAGGCTCACACAGACACAAAGTGCTGTTTCCACTCGGTATCTAAGTGAAAAAGATGTGCTGTCCATTATCACATAAGTGACTCATTGCTCCTCCAGGGGGGCCTTACTGAACCTAACTACTGCAGGTTTTGGAGGAGCACTAGCCACCATCCAAGGTGTGTTGAGTGGCAAGTACACCCTGCTACTATGCACCTTTATATACATACTTAAATATGCATTTAATGTGTCTTTTCTGGCTTGTTTAAAAGTCACTAGAGCTCTGATAGGGTTGTTTTGGTTACAAGAAGGGATGTGGAACCCTTGCTTTCTCTTGTCTTATCAGGGAGAAATGATCCCCAGTCACTATGCTAGTCTAACCTTCCCTTTTCCTCCTTCCTCACAGCTCTGGCCTCCAGCGGGTCCTTCCCCATCACCACCCTGGACGGGAATGGGAACCTGCTATTTGCCAACACCAGCATGTCTGGCTCCGCCCCTAGCATGGTGAACACGCCACTCTTCCTGAACCCCCAGAGCCTGTCCTTATTGGGTAGTAACCCTGTCAGCTTTATCCCTGCCAGTGCCCTCAGCCTGCAACTCACCGCTGGCACCAACACCATCACCACGGCAACTACACCAGTCAACACCATCGTCAGAGCCTCTAAGGCCCAATGAATGAACTCGCGGGGCGGGTCGCTCCCCATTTCTTCCTCTTCATTGGTCGTTATTTAATCTTTGTTCTTTTTGCTACCACCAAAAAGTTGTTGTTGGAAAAATATTCTTAAGATGTTTTCCTCCCTATCTCTGCCACAAGGGGGCCTAACGGTCCTTTCAAAGATTGATTGAGATTTGGCAATAGAATCTCTTTTTCCTCAGAACTGCTTCTAAAACCAAAAATGTGCGTTTGATTTTATTTTGCTGAGTATTGAATGAAACTGACTTGGTTTAACTTCTAGAGAGATCTCATGATGATCTGTGTGTTAGGTTCTCTAATTTTAAGTTTTACCTGAGGGCGTGTTGTACAGGCCTGGACCGTTGACATCAGATTTACAACTAAAGATTAGATTTCTCTGCTTGTTTTCCCATGTGACCTAAAATGTTCTTTGTGCGGTTAGTTGTGTGCTCTGATATTTGCCGTTTGTACATTTTTCAAAACTTTTATTAAAAGTTTTGTTGCTTTAACATGTTTTTCAACATAGTTCCAACTCTTTAAAAAGAATCACTAGGCCGTGAGAGAGCCTGGGTGCAGGCTTGCTATGGAAGAGCTTTACTGCAGTCTCTGGGAAGAGTTACAAACAGTGGACTTCAAGAGAACTTGGAATGTCCTTTATCCAACCTTTTATCCAACCAAAAAATATTATAGAGCTAAGTCTAGTACACTATTATCATCACCCTAGCGTAATGTAGCGTAGGGATTTATCTAATGGACCTCTCCAGAGCGGGAGAGATTAATGCAATATTTTGAAGGGGACTTTCCAAAGACTAACAAAGATGTTTCTCTCTGATATTCTCCTCCCTTATGCCGAGGTCTATAGAAGACAGGCAGCATACCAAAAAGAGTGTCTGGAGAAGGTAGGGTAAGGTGTCAGTAGTATAGTGGGGTTGCATGGCCCATACTGAATCTGCCTTGGATTACATGAGTTCAAGAAGGTATTTACAAGAGTAATGATCTTGAAGTAATTCTCAGGACAGCCATTTCCCAGTGAGTCACTGCATGTACAAGTTAAAGGAGATTGTCCAGGTCTGGCCTTCTCTGAGCTTATTCTTTCTCGTAAAACCAAATATGCTGCCACTAGAGCCCCGGGTACTGCATTCAGTACTGACTCAACATAATATATTGAAATACCTCAGCAGCAAGAAAACAATATAGTCAAGCAAAACTGAAACCATAAATTCTAAGAATGTAGATATGTTGACCTGTCTTTTTGTTGCTTTGCTGTACGTTTGAAATGGTGACGACAGCAGAGAATCATATCTTGATACACAACATGAGCTGACTCCACATGCACTGTAACTGCAGTGTCCAGTACTACTGCTATTATTATGTCATGTATTCACCCAAATGGTACTTTATTCTTGTCTGATCCTACATACCAAAGCATTAGCGTTCTCATTTTGTAGCTGGTTTGATGGGTAGATCTTCTTTTCTTGGTGGTGTGTGTTTGTTCTGGGGGTTTCCTGCAAAGCCTTATGGGAAATGTAGTTGTATCTCTGCTTGAGTCTTTTTGTTGTGGGTTTGCTCTGCTATATTGAGAAGTTTTTGAAATATGTATCCGAGGGCCATTTTTACTTTACGTCTAGCGCTCGATATTCACATGCAAGTAATATATATATACATGAAATATTCCTGTTTTCTATCTGAACTAGTAGGTTCTTGTAATTGAATGTAGTGCATTATCTTTAACATCCTCTGTAGGATAGAAATGTTTAAGTGTGACTCTGGACCAAAGTAAACCACAGGGTGTGGACTGATCTGTTTCTGGCCTGTTGACTTGCAGTTTAATGATTTGATTTGACAACTTTTAAAATCCATGATTTTTTTTGTTTGACCTGGCAACAGATACACATACCAAACTGAGGATATAAACACAAAGTCCAAATGCTTGTTTCCATTATGGCCCTCTTGTAACTAAGGAAATGTACTGCGTTCTGTTTTTTACTTTTGTGTTGTGTGATGTTTTATCAAAAACATGTAAAGCCAGAAGTTTTCACAATGTGTACTTTTCATGCCTTTATGTTTACATCACAAGGGAGAAAATGTTTTATTTTGTGGCCTTAATGGATGGGATATATGGTATCTGCAGACTACTACTGCTTGTTAATGCAGGTTAGAAAACCTGTTTTTAAAACTTTACTGACATCCTAACTGATGGTTCCAGTCTTGGGGGGGGGGGGGGGGCAGGCTGTCTAGTGCTGGGTTCATCTGGGACTGTTGGACCTATTCAACACCAGGAGGCAGCATCTCAAAAGAAACCAAAGACATAACGCTCTACCACACACACACACTTAGATCAGTGGTGCTGCTGTCCTTTGTAGTCGCTTTACCTGAATGTTGTGCAGTTAGTCATCACATCTCTTACACATTGTCTTAGTTTTATTTGTACGCCAAGTAATGCAGGGGTCGGCAACATACGGCCAGAGGAAAAAAACACTCCAGGAAACTTAACGTTTACAACTTTAAATTATAATGGACCTTTTACGTTTTAAAATAACTGCCCTTTTTCTGGCACACAAATTGCTTTTGCCCGAACAAATCGGCCCCCAAAAAAGTGCGGCCCTCCGCTGAATTTTGAAATCCCGATGTGAGTCTAAATGATTGCCCACCCCTTAACATCTGCTTGTTTTGTTGCTACGTCAAGTAGAGGGCAGATATTTTCCTCCAGCTGTATTCCAAAGTAAATGTTTCATCTACACAAATACCAAAGAATACTCTGGCTGGGATTCAATCGATCGCAGGGTTATAGGCGTTGTGGCTTTTAAAGGCACTTTCTGATTGAGCTGAACATATGCAGCATTTATCGTGAATGGGACCTCTGCAAAAGCAGGGAACATTGCCTTTAAAATACGTAATACCTTTATAACCTAGGACCGGATTGAATCCCGACCTCTGACGGTCTTTCCCACTCTCTTCACGCTTCCCTTTCTACTCCCGTCCCTACAGCGGATTTATACTGTAGTAGACCGATACAGAACCAAGCACTGGCATCCAAAGCGCAATGTATATTATGGTACATTTCAGGGAAGATATCTTCAAGCAGAAAATGTGTTTTGAAAAGAGCTTAATTGTTTTTTTTCTCATTCAGTATGGATGTCAATGCAGAATGATCTTACTGTTGGTAGATGGTCAAATGTAAGGTATTTTTGTATGTTTTAGGATTCACTGCCTGTGTATTGTGATTTAATACTTTTTTTTAACAAAAAAAAGAAAACGTGTAGTCCTGCATATCTTTTTCTAACACCCACACAGTTGGGTAGGTTACTTTCTAAATGTAATCCGCTACTAGTTATCTGAAATTGTAAACAGTTAACTTAGATTACTCAGTAACAATCTGATTACTTTTAGATTACTTTCCCCTTAAGAGGCATTAGAAGTTGACAAAAATGATCCAAACACATTTGTGTCATAGTGGTCTCTGACTTGTGGTCAGACTCGCTCAGGGGAAATAAACGTAAATGCTTTTCAATGCCTAATTTAATGTAATTGATAAAACAGAAAGGTGTCAATGTAACATTTTTGTAAACCAAGAAGTACTCATCTAGTTTTTCAAAAGTATAATCTGATTACAAGATTTTTTCTGATAACATAACGGATTACAGTACACCACTCCAAATCTGGTCCCTACTTCCTCCTGTCTCGTTTAGTGAGGTAGCAGTTGTCACACTAACACTAGGTGGTGACACCCATGGTTGTGGCAATGCAAGGTGTGATGTCACTACTTGGCAGACTACATAGATGATGAACACACCCACTCAACAGTATACTAGCTTACTACTGCTATATCAACTACTATCACGCCACACTGTTGTCACGGGAACAACGTAGGGAGACCGTGGTCGTTTAGCTATGTCCCATCTTGTCGACCTGTTTGTCTGCTGTATTTGGGGGATTACGTTTTTTTTTTTACTTACAAATGTATATGAAAAATCTCTTACTGTAACTTTGTTATAAACATCATTAAAAGTAGTAACATTGTTGCCATTGTGTCTCTCCTTTGCAGAAGAAAAGGACAAACCTGATAATCAGATCTTTGTAATGGCTTTATTATAGTGCTGAGGCACATTATTTCTTATAAACATGAGGGGAAAGTTTACACTGTACACTGTATGCAAAATAACAACCTACATATTTATTCTTTAATTACATTACTCCAGGTATAAACTAGAAAAGCAGTAGCCAATGAGGAAGGGTTGGTAGAATGAGTTTCAAGGTCAAAGGTTACAGACTGGGGGTGTATGGGGAGAAGAGACGAGCTAAAGTCATAAAATAGTGATAATATATGAACTTGATTATATTTTAAGACAGTTATGAAATTGTTACTGGCGCAAAAGTCTACAGATTTTCCAACAAAAGCCTGAAAGATAAAAAGGGAGTAACACAACTGCAAACATACTTTTTACACAACAAGGAATGTTCTAGATACCAGTGATTATTAGATGTTGGTGGGTAAATAACTAACTATTCACCAATTTAAAATGATTTGAGAAGAGGGATATGTAACTGTTGCATACAACAACGCTGTAGCAGTATACTGGTTGCAGATAGAAAGGCAAACAGGAGAGACCGCTGGACGAGGCGTGATCCTCCATGATGTTTCTGTTAGCGAGGAGGGAGAGGCTGCATCTGGAGAGAGTCATAGGTATCCTTGGTGGCGGCACTCAAACCCTGATAAGAGAGATGGAGGGGGACACAGTCAACTAGGATTGATCCCAAATCGCTCACTAAACCCTTCCCTCTTCCACTTTGTTCCAAACCTCTCACTGCACACTTCCTTCCCTCTCATCTACTTCCCTACCACTGTCCCCTCAGAGAGAAACTAATAGTGAAAGGGCTGTTGTTTGTGTATTCGGGCCTTGTTAATTGGTTGGTTTCAGCGGTGGGGCGTGGTCAATAGGGAACGTGCAAGTAAGCGTTTCGTTGGACTGTGTGAACCATGTGCATCCCACAAATAAACTTCAACTACACACCTGGTACACCTGGTCGTTCTTGTTCCTGCGGCGCTGCTTGTCCTTCACAGCGATCTCCCTGTACGTGTCGTCTGTTGGTTTTTTAAGGGACTGCGGAGGGAAACAGTGAGTTATGAGAAACATCCATATCTATTATAATATCTAAACTAACATGAAATTATACTGTATGTTGGGTAATGCACTTACCGTGTAAGTGTCATCATTATTCCTGCGATTCTGTGAATAATATAACAAGGTACACAGAATCAGGCTTTTGATGCATGATTGGGGTAATACGAATCTCATTCTTCTACATGACATATAGATCCACACACACTTACATCGCGTGCCGTTGCACTCTCTGGATCTTTTCTGTTTATTCGTCCATAACCACCCCCGTCTGTAGGTTTCAGATCCTACAAAACACAGGGACAGTGTTCCAGGATCATCAACACAACCCCCCCCCCCCCCCCCCCACACACACACACACACACACACACACACGACTACTCACAGTGTAGATATCGTCATCCTCCAATATCTTGCCCCTGGACTTGAAGAACTACAAAACAGAGAGAGATCAGCCAAATATGTTGAGACAATAACTGGTCCTAATAAAACTGGTACCCGTATATCCAGTCAGAGGTTAATCTGCATCTACCCATATAGTGGTGTGTAAACTTGGACTCACTTTCTCTCTGAGCAACAGTCCAGTGATGACGAGACCGTAGAGCAGGAGGAAGCCGTCCAGAATGTAGCAGAGTTTAGGGTCGTACAATGGGGTCAACGCTTCTGCAGGGGAGAGGTTGACATTAATGAGAACACACACAAACACCCCCGGTAAAACCCACCCCTCACTGGTAGAAAGATTATGTCAGGAAGGTGAATGGAAGTAGGCGTGTGTGCAAGAGTGTGTATGTCTCTATGTGCACTCACTTTCTCACATACATTGAACAGAAACAGTTTGTTAACTTTTTCACTTCTCTCTCTCTCTGTGCGTCTCAGGAAGACAGTCATATGACAGTCAGGCTCAGTGTGGTTGCTGTGACTCTAAGCCTTTTTGTGGTGGGGGTGAGTGGAGCTGTATCTAGCTCAGTGGTTTCCTCAGCTGCAACACGTTCTGAGTCTGAGGTGGTATAACTGCCTATGTGAGCCCCAGGTGTGTGTTTCTGTTACATATATGGCAAAGACCTATTTCCAACTTACTTTGTACTAGGACTGACTAAAGCTTAGAGACCAAATCAGCCACATCCAAACGATAGGTATCGGTCCATGGACTGCAAAATACACCCTCCCCCCTCCTTATCTGTCATTTCCACTAGGACATATCTGATCTAGAAACAGTTTGGCCTCCCTTCAAGAGAGAGACTGACGATAAGGACGCAGTCAGGATTACAGAAGCAGATGAAACACTGTGGTCAGGCCTCGGGATGGCTGAGACACTGTGGTCAGGCCTCGGGATGGCTGAGACACTGTGACTGTGGTCAGGCCTCGGGATGGCTGAGACACTGAAACACTGTAGTCAGGCCTCAGGATGGCTGAGACACTGTGACTGTGGTCAGGCCTCGGGATGGCTGAGACACTGAGACACTGTGGTCAGGCCTCGGGATGGCTGAGACACTGTGACTGTGGTCAGGCCTCGGGATGGCTGAGACACTGAAACACTGTGGTCAGGCCTCGGGATGGCTGAGACACTGAAACACTGTGGTCAGGCCTCGGGATGGCTGAGACACTGAAACACTGTGGTCAGGCCTCGGGATGGCTGAGACACTGTGGTCAGGCCTCGGGATGGCTGAAACACTGAAACACTGTGGTCAGGCCTCGGGATGGCTGAGACACAAACACTGTGGTCAGGCCTCAAGATGGCTGAGACACTAAAACACTGTGGTCAGGCCTCAAGATGGCTGAGACACTAAAACACTGTGGTCAGGCCTCAAGATGGCTGAGACACTAAAACACTGTGGTCAGGCCTCAAGATGGCTGAGACACTAAAACACTGTGGTCAAGCTTCAGGTTGGCTGAGACACTGAAACACTGTGGTCAAGCTTCAGGTTGGCTGAGACACTGAAACACTGTGGTCAAGCTTCAGGTTGGCTGAGACACTGAAACACTGTGGTCAGGCCTCAAGATGGCTGAGACACTGAAACACTGTGGTCAGGCCTCGGGATGGCTGAGACACTAAAACACTGTGGTCAAGCTTCAGGTTGGCTGAGACACAAACACTGTGGTCAGGCCTCGGGATGGCTGAGACACTGAAACACTGTGGTCAGGCCTCGGGATGGCTGAGACACTGAAACACTGTGGTCAGGCCTCGGGATGGCTGAGACACTGAAACACTGTGGTCAGGCCTCGGGATGGCTGAGACACTGTGGTCAGGCCTCGGGATGGCTGAGACACTGTGGTCAGGCCTCGGGATGGCTGAGACACTGAAACACTGTGGTCAGGCCTCGGGATGGCTGAGACACTGAAACTGGTCAGGCCTCGGGATGGCTGAGACACTGAAACACTGTGGTCAGGCCTCGGGATGGCTGAGACACTGAAACACTGTGGTCAGGCCTCGGGATGGCTGAGACACTGAAACACTGTGGTCAGGCCTCGGGATGGCTGAGACACTAAAACACTGTGGTCAAGCTTCAGGTTGGCTGAGACACAAACACTGTGGTCAGTAAGCTCTTAAGAAGTGTATACAGTATACACTGAGTATACCAAACATTAGGAACACCTGGCCTTGAACTGAGTATACCTTCAGAGGGACAATAGGAGGAGACCTTCAGCACGGTGAATACAGAGGCAAGTGTGTGTGTGTTTCCACATTCAGAAAAGTTCACAATTGTCCTTTTTTCCTGATCTATGTGTCTGGATGATCATGTGACCTCCAGGTAACTGTCTGCATGCACAGAGCCCTTACTGTTTAGTAATAATACATGTATTTGTAGATGTGGAGATGTTTTCTACTGCAATCTGCTGTCTGCTTGCACCTGCAGTGGATGAGAGAGGAGGCTGTGCAGTAGTCTACATGTGTCAGTCAGTGAATGAGAGAGGAGGCTGAGCAGTAGTCTACATGTGTCAGTCAGTGAATGAGAGAGGAGGCTGAGCAGTAGTCTACATGTGTCAGTCAGGAATGAGAGAGGAGGCGGAGCAGTAGTCTACATGTGTCAGTCAGTGAATGAGAGGAGGCTGTGCAGTAGTCTACATGTGTCAGTCAATGGATGAGAGAGGAGGCTGTGCAGTAGTCTACATGTGTCAGTCAGTGAAAGAGAGAGGAGGCTGTGCAGTAGTCTGTGTCAGTCAGTGAATGAGAGAGGAGGCTGGGCAGTAGTCTACATGTGTCAGTCAGTGAATGAGAGAGGAGGCTGGGCAGTAGTCTACATGTGTCAGTCAGTGAATGAGAGAGGAGGCTGTGCAGTAGTCTACATGTGTCAGTCAGTGAATGAGAGAGGAGGAGGCTGTGCAGTAGTCTACATGTGCCAGTCAGTGAATGAGAGAGGAGGCTGAGCAGTAGTCTACATGTGACAGTCAGTGAATGAGAGAGGAGGCTGAGCAGTAGTCTACATGTGTCAGTCAGTGAATGAGAGAGGAGGCTGAGCAGTAGTCTACATGTGTCAGTCAATGAATGAGAGGGGGAGGATATGCAGTAGTCTACATGTGTCAGTCAGTGGATGAGAGAGGAGGCTGTGCAGTAGTCTACATGTGTCAGTCAGTGAATGAGAGAGGGAGGATATGTGGTCTGATGAACTTGTCCGGCTGCATTAGCAGCACTGTACCACCAGGGTTGTTGAACCAGCCTAAAAGAAAATGGTCCTTCGCCTCATGTCACCTGCACTAAAAGCCATGGCAGAACACAGGATGTGACTCATAGAAGACAGGGTCAGGGCTCCAGTAGCAGACTGGTGCTGGGTCGTATTCATTAGGTACCTGGACGGAAGAAAACAGACAAACACGGAGGGGCCACCTGAAATTGTCCTATAATTCACATTTGTTTTCGTTTCCTGTTGCAAAATGTTTTGCTAAGGTGTGCGCTAATGAAGACGACCCTGTTAGGACCTTGTAAGAGGGGCCTCATCGAAACACTACAACAGGAAATGCTTTCTTAGTCTAATCAAGTAATAATGTAGTCATTTGGTGAATGCGTTTATCCAAGGAGACTAAAATATATACTCAATTCAAAATGTTTGCAGCTTGATGATTGAGTTCAGAATTGAACATTCGGCTGGTTTTCCTTGCCTTTCAGAATCCAAAAAAATTATTTAATTAATTGTGCAAATAATAAAACCTACAGCAACAGCTATAGAACACAGCTAGATTGTATGGTCATTTGTGAATTGTTTCATTGAGGTCTGCTCTGTGTAAAGACTACAGCATCACAATGTCAAAGTTATTTCCATTTAAAATGTATTTCCTTCATCCTCCCTGACCGTTTGTCTGTTCTGTCATTTACCCTTAGAAAGTGGGACGGAGGCAGAGCTGTTGAAAGTGTGACGGAGGCAGAGCTATTGAAAGTGGGACGGAGGCAGAGCTGTTGAAAGTGTGACGGAGGCAGAGCTATTGAAAGTGTGACGGAGGCAGAGCTATTGAAAGTGTGACGGAGGCAGAGCTATTGAAAGTGTGACGGAGGCAGAGCTATTGAAAGTGTGACGGAGGCAGAGCTGTTGAAAGTGGGACGGAGGCAGAGCTATTGAAAGTGTGACGGAGGCAGAGCTATTGAAAGTGTGACGGAGGCAGAGCTGTTGAAAGTGTGACAGAGGCAGAGCTATTGAAAGTGTGACGGAGGCAGAGCTGTTGAAAGTGGGACGGAGGCAGAGCTGTTGAAAGTGGGACGGAGGCAGAGCTGTTGAAAGTGGGACGGAGGCAGAGCTGTTGAAAGTGGGACGGAGGCAGAGCTATTGAAAGTGTGACGGAGGCAGAGCTATTGAAAGTGGGACGGAGGCAGAGCTGTTGAAAGTGGGACGGAGGCAGAGCTATTGAAAGTGTGACGGAGGCAGAGCTATTGAAAGTGGGACGGAGGCAGAGCTGTTGAAAGTGGGACGGAGGCAGAGCTATTGAAAGTGTGACGGAGGCAGAGCTATTGAAAGTGGGACGGAGGCAGAGCTATTGAAAGTGTGACGGAGGCAGAGCTGTTGAAAGTGGGACGGAGGCAGAGCTATTGAAAGTGTGACGGAGGCAGAGCTGTTGAAAGTGGGACGGAGGCAGAGCTGTTGAAAGTGGGACGGAGGCAGAGCTGTTGAAAGTGGGACGGAGGCAGAGCTATTGAAAGTGTGACGGAGGCAGAGCTATTGAAAGTGGGACGGAGGCAGAGCTGTTGAAAGTGGGACGGAGGCAGAGCTATTGAAAGTGTGACGGAGGCAGAGCTATTGAAAGTGGGACGGAGGCAGAGCTGTTGAAAGTGGGACGGAGGCAGAGCTATTGAAAGTGTGACGGAGGCAGAGCTATTGAAAGTGGGACGGAGGCAGAGCTATTGAAAGTGTGACGGAGGCAGAGCTGTTGAAAGTGGGACGGAGGCAGAGCTATTGAAAGTGTGACGGAGGCAGAGCTATTGAAAGTGTGACGGAGGCAGAGCTATTGAAAGTGTGACGGAGGCAGAGCTATTGAAAGTGTGACGGAGGCAGAGCTGTTGAAAGTGTGACGGAGGCAGAGCTATTGAAAGTGTGACGGAGGCAGAGCTATTTAGAGTGACGGAGGCAGAGCTGTTGAAAGTGTGACGGAGGCAGAGTTGTTGAAAGTGTGACGGAGGCAGAGCTGTTGAAAGTGTGACGGAGGCAGAGCTATTGAAAGTGTGACAGAGGCAGAGCTGTTGAAAGTGGGACAGAGGCAGAGCTATTGAATGTCTGGAATCAGAAGCATAAAGTTGCACCCTGACCCTTAAAACAAAGTCCTACAGGTCCTGTGTGGGATTGTTCCTGCAGTCTTAGGTCAACATAATATACACTGAGTGTACAAATATTAGGAACACCTTCCCAATATTGAGTTGCACCACCTTTTGCTCTCAGAACAGCCTCAAATCGTTGGGGCATGTCGAAAGTGTTCCACAGGGGTGCTGGCCCACGTTGACTCCATTCTTGATACACACGGTAAACTGTTGAGCATGAAAAACCCAGCAGCGTTGAAGTTCTTGACACAAACCGGTGCTCCTGGCACCTACTACCATACCCCGTTCAAAGGCACTTAAATGTTTTGTCTTGTCCATTCACCTTCTGAATCACACACACAGACACAATCCATGTCTCAATTGTCTCAAGGCTTAAAAATCCTTCTTTACCCTGTCTCCTCCCCTTCATCTACACTGATTGAAGTGGATTTAACAAGTGACATCAATAAGGGATCCCAGCTTCACCTGGTCAGTCTGTCATGGAAAGAGCTGGTGTTCCTAATGTTTTGTACACTCAGTGTAAACGGTAGAGACTGAGGCACGGTGCACAGCGTTGCACACCGCATCAACTGTATTCACTTGACTTTTTTGTATAATGTATGTAAACTCTGGCTTCAATCAGATCATGGGTTAACCGGCGATAGCAGACACCCGCATAGCGGATGTTTTGCCGTTGTCGAAGGAGGTGGAACTGCGCTGGCGCCAACAAATCGGCGAGCAGCTGCTCTTGCGATCATTGTCACGAAGCCACACTGTCCCACTGGCGTTAGAAGTTCAGAAGGAGAAAGTGGAGGCCAAATAGTTTCTATCATCATAATGGAGGTGTAGATCACATCTCACATTCCACTGTTCTGACTTAGAAACAAGGCTGCATGGGATTTCTGTTCATGCCACTCCGTGCAGCCAATGGCAATGTCCGCTTTAGGTATAATGCCAGGAGCCGCTTGTGGATTTGACAGCTTCTAACGCAGTCCTACCTCCGGCACCACCGAAACGACCGCTGTGCAGATGTTGGACAAAGCGGATCTGAATGAATAGAGCAGTTTGTGTAAATTCTGTTTCTCTCACTATATTGTTAATTGCTAGCAGCACCAAGTCATATTCTGGGCATGTGTAGGAATAAAATATGATTCTGATGTTTAACGACAGATGGCCTACTGAGCGGAATTGGACATTGAGTGATTGACTAAATGAACAGTCTTTGTTCTGTGTTTGTAGCACCTTTTAAATGTGTACATACCACAAAACAACATTTAATGAGGTCATTCAGTAAACAATCGATTCGTTTTCAGTAACTTTTTGTCTTTTGACCTAGGAGGGAGACGTTTCCACTATCACTAACACTGCCATGATCGCGGCTGTGGTCGCCTCACAGACAGTCTCTCCCTTCCCACCACAGGTAAACCTTAGTGTGGTTAAAGCCTCCTCAGGGGCCTCTGCAGAAAGGGCCAAACACATGTGGCAGGAACAGCAATACTTTGTGTCCACTTCAAAGTACTTGCTCCAGATAGTTCATCATGTTAACGTTGACATTTTAAAAAATGGATCTGCGTTCTTCATCACTTCATACTCAAATGTCATGCTTTCTAGCACCATATTGTGCAATACTTCCACTGTGCAGCACATTTACATGTGAACAAGTTCTAGTGAAGGTTAACCCTGATTACATGTTGTGCACGTTAAGTTAGGGTCAACTACACCCACACTCCAAACTGAACTACAGGGCTGTGGAGAAACCACATGTCCTGTCAGAGGCCTACTGACAGGAAATTAAATGTAATGTGATTAACCCCAGCACCATGAAACGTGAGGTATGATTACGGTCAAGTCCTAGATCGCAGATCATCGTGAAGTGATATTATCTGATACAGGAAGCTTTGAGTGTGAAGTTGTCAGTGAGAGGCTGGGGGGGGGGGGGGGGGGCATGGATACGGGTGGTGGGGGGCGGGTGTATCAGACCTGACATGATGAGCTCCGCAGGTTGTGTGGTGGGGGGCGGGTGTATCAGACCTGACATGATGAGCTCCGCAGGTTGTGTGGTGGGGGGCGGGTGTATCAGACCTGACGAGCTCCGCAGGTTGTTTCCTAATAACTATTTTTAAGAAACAGCTGCATCGCTACAAGAACATATCTGTCTCTCTCTCTCTGCATTGCGGTCAGAGTTCGTGTCTCAAACCCTGAGACGCTACAGAGTCCAGTTGTATAATATATTGTACAATTTTGAGTGTGTGAATGTATGCATGTGAATTTGCAAGAAAAAATATTTTAAACAGAAATATTGGAATTTGTCTACGTCGTGTGGGAACCTAGCCTGTTTTTCACTGAGTATGTGAATCCAACATTGATTATTACAGCAAGGGGAGAGTTCATTTTGAAATAGCCCACCCATAAAACAAGGATTGTGTGTTTGATTGAATAGTAGCCTCAGTCTAGTCCATCTCGGGCCTGACCAGTGCAGTGGCCACAGGTAAACGGTGACAATTTGAATGTAAAGGTCAAAAGGTTACAAGCTTTTTAATTGTTGTTAAAGAGTTTGCTGCTGAGGTCTTTTATTGCCAACTTTAGCGCCATGTACTGCCAGTGACCGTGTTGATGGAACATACCATCTATCTACTGGTCTCCTAAAAGGAAACTGACTGAAATCTTTGTTTTGATAGATTATTTTGCAGTGTGGTGACATCAACATCTATCATTTCTCGGTAGAAGTTTGTTGGAAAGAGAGAAACAAGTAGGTGTGTTAAAATCCTTGTTTAAAAAGTGACACTCAGCAACTTTGATGTACCGTCATTGAGTGATGTGATTTCACCCACGGAAAACTCTTTTTGAAGACGTGAAGACATTTCCATTCAGCTTTTGCCTCTGAAGACAGACTGTTTATGTTTCAATTACATAATCAGATGATTTGAGTAGTAAAAAAAACGTGTTTCTTTTTTATTTTTCAGAGATTGTTGATCAGACTTTAGAGCCTGTTGAGCAATGACAGCATCGTTTAGTTCAACACGCAGGCCAATATTAAGGGTGCAATTTAGCTGGATGAATTGCATTAAAACATTTTGAATAGACCATTGCATTTTTTTTAAATACAAATTCTGCAAATCAACACATTAGTAATTTTACATAAACTGCATCTTAAACCCCAAAGGTTGCTCACTGTGATTAAATAAATATCACTACATGTCATTTCAGATTTTATGGACCTGCCTTTGTCATTTAATTAGTTAATAGTGTAACTGGTAGTATCAGCTTTCAAACGCTGTTGTTGAGAGCGGAAACAGAAGGCCCTCCTACATGGTTCTCTGTCTCAGTGGGATATGAGTGAGAGAGAACTCCAACCTTGTCATGGTTACAGTAATGTATCTCACACCAAACACTGTTCTATGACGGGTTCAAAAACAAAGCTTCCCCAAAATGGCACAGCCAACTGGCAGAAAGGAGAGAACCGCTGACTGAAAATGAAATGGAGAGGTTGAAATACATTGATTGTTTCTCTAATGCAAACACAATGAGCAAATCATAAAGCGCAAAGTGGAGAAGCTATTGACAACACTGACACGTTCTCTAATAAGCGTGTAAGAGGACTTGTCCAGTAAGGCAGTATATCGTAATCTATACATCTTTACCGTCCGAATAGGACACTTGTATATTGTCCAAAAGAACCCACCATTATTTAAACACATAGTACAGTAACCATAAAACTTTCCAGCTTTTTAAATTGCTTATCTAAATAAAGAGTTGACCATTGACCATCATTCACACGCATACGAACGCACACGCACTCTACACACACACACACACACACACACTGTAATATGGTGGTATTATACATTTTGTATTGTAAATATGTATTGGTGTAATAATGTTATATGATGTACTGTTTTATCTTTTGTTTTATGTGTAATGTAAGTGTCTTAATGTGTCTGGACCCCAGGAAGAGTAGCCAATGGCAGCAGCTATTGGGGGATCTCTAATAAATACAAATTGGTTGACAACGGGGCCCGAGCGCTCACACGAATAGTCACACATACTTTAGACTAGCCTACGTCGCCGACATTGCCTCTGCAAAATCAGAAAGTTACAATTATGAAATAAATATTTTTAAATGAAGTAATCATTAGCAATTTAGTTGTTAGCGTGAACCAATCCAAAATATATTTCTGCATTAGATATTCTTCAAGCGACCCCTCATTCTGTTTTTGAGAAAAAAAAGTTGAAAAAGTAAAATCATGATGCTCTCTCTCCTCCTTTTCTAAACCTTACCATAACCTTTATTTCACTGGTTGTGTTCTAGGATTACATTACCCTTTCTGCTAGAACATTACACGGAGCTAAGTGATAATGACAAGGTAATGGTAAGGTATATATATATATATATATATATATATATAGCTACTCACAATGAAAACAGTATTTGTCCAGATAGACTATCCCTAATTTCAATATAATAACATTATTGATTGAGAGTAATGCACCACATACTTTGCACTATATTATAAACTGGGTGGATCGAGCCCTGAATACGGATTGGCTGAAAGCCGTGGTATTTGATACCGTATACCACGGGTATGACGAAACATTTATTTTGACTGTTCTAATTACATGTCTAACCAGTTTATACCAGCAATAAGGTACCTCAGGGGTTTGTGGTATATGGCCAATATACCACGGATAAAGGCTTTATCCAGGCACTCTGCGTTGCGTCGTGCGAACGAACAACCCTGAACCATGGTATATTGGCCATACACTACACCCTCTTCAAGCCTTATTTCTTAAACATAACAATACAACAACAATACCGTAACTTCCACTGACAGTGAGGGTTTGAGAATGACTGTTGGAACAGGGAACAAGAATATGATAATTTTACTGGAATTAACAAATCTAGGTAGATGTTTTAAATTGTCTTGTTTAAAAAAAAAAATTCAACCTGTCCCCTTTGATGAGAGAACACAACAATCAGAGTGGAAGGAGACAGCAGACACCTCTGTATTCTCCACATGATCAAAACCCAACTCAAAGTCAGAGCCGGGTCTCTGTCCGTCTGTTCACTTGTGTACAATACAGATCACACACAGACACACACACACACTTCACAGTAACGTAACATTTGAAAGCCAATCCAAACCAACGTGAGGGCATTGACACGATGGAGAGAGTAGTAAATGTGGTAGTAAAAAGTCCCTTCATTCAGTGCCAAGAAGTTAAATATGGGTCAAGTTAGCATTTCTTCTAACAATATGCCCTGGTTCTAAACACTTGTGTGAGAATCTGGAACTCTTGTGTTTATTAAACCCTCTATATGACTACAGCGCTGTGTTTTGCTCTACCTCATTTATCTTTTCCTGCTTCATCAAAGATGGCCGCCTCTTGTTGAGAAACAGAGGACACCACCATGAGTGAGCCGTGTTTTACCCAGCCAGGATTCAAAGCACCATGCAGGCATCATAGGTAGTACGACTCCATTTGAGTGGGTGCCTGTACAGCTGTATAATGGTCTATAATGAGTAAACTAGACTTTCAGCTAAATACTACAGAGTTACACCAGCTCTTTGATGATACCAGGTTGATGGAGGCTTCGGATGGTTGAGCACCGATTGACAGGGGTCAGGGATGAGCACAGGTGCAAAGAGAAACAGGGTTTGGAGGGGTCTTACCGACATAGGGTAGTGCAGTAGACAGGACCAGCAGGCCTCCCGTCCACTTCCGAGGGTCCATCGCTCCTCTCTGGATGGGTGCGGTCGAGCCCCTTCTCTTAGAAACCGTCCCACACTCCTCTCTGCTGTCTTCCTGGGCCTTGGGGGATGATGGCCCTCCAAAGATGGGTTTTGTGGGCAACCTCTCGTTCTCCTGTCTCTCTCTCTCTCTCTCTCTCTGTGTTTGGGTGGTGTTGTCCTCCTACAGCAGCTGCTTGAGGCTGAGTGATGCCTCGACTCGCTGGCGGCTCCTCGCCTTAGCGTACAGGAAGTGGCTTAGTGTTGCTCCACCTGGTTACACAAGACAGACACACACGCCTCTCTCAGCCTGGCCTACACTTCCCTTATCCTCAACTCTAAAGACATGGCTCCTTCTCATTACTCAGAGGAGGCACTTCCTGTCAATGTTGAGAGGAATATGTTTTTGACTGAAGGGCTGTGTGTTACACAATTGTATAGGACTCATCTACTTAGTAGCCCAATGACTGAAGAGCTGTGTGCTATAAGTTCTATTGGACTCATCTACTTAGTAGCCCAGTGTGACCAGTCATGCTTACTTGCATCCTACATGGGAAAACCAACCTGATTATTTAATAAGATAAATATTACATTCAACAAGAACAAAGGAAAGTACATACAAAATATAGCTTTATTTAGACAAATCATCCATCATTTTGTTTACAAAAATATGTACCGTGTCAGCATCAATAGAGAATAGAGGAGCATATAAATACTTATTTCACGTAGAAAATATACAAAGAATGTATTTAAATTCCAGCAAAAATCAGAAGTGATGTTGTAAAACTGAATATATTTTGTTTTAAATGCATGTCACATTTAGTTATATTTTGGCATGATATTGAATTGAAATGAATTAGACCCAAACTGATTAAATGAAGACTAAAAAAGGTTTACTTGTAAAATGAGAAATGGATTTGTAGATGACAAGTGCAATGCTTCATAATCAACACATACCACTAACTAACTAACTAACTAACTATAACACACAATTTAATTCAACAAGAGCGTCATGTTTTTCCTCTGCTTTAAAGAAATGGTTCACCCAAATTACAACTTATTCTAATTTGATGGATACCTACATTAAAAAGGTATTCTATGGAGCTAGCGTCTGCCACCCAGAATGTGGGTTTGTTTACCTTGCTACAGCTTATTGGTGGCATTGTCCAAAAACAATAGAGTGGTAGTACCCTTGTTGGCATACCCCAAATGGCATTACAAACAAAAATCACCTCCATACTACTACAACATATGTAATTTGGTCAAACTACCCTTCAAGCCAGCTTCTGTCTGTACCAAGCATCACACCTCCCCCTCTTGTGGTAAAAATACAACACTGCATATGACTGCTCACATGGGAGAGATGCCATCAATTCTTTCTTATAACTACAAAAGCCAAATGAACTCCCTAACAACGAAGGCAGTCCTTCTTAAAATAATTATATTGCACAACAATAGAGCTTCCTAAAGGGTATAACCCACAATTACACACAGAGATCCATCCCTATAGCCATACATTTCAATTGGAAGCATATGAGAGAAACGCTGAATTCCAAACCATCCCCTTCCCCCACAGACACCTCAGTAGATATTACATTATTTGGAATTCAGCAAATGGCCATTATTGAGCAAATTTAGTTGGGGGAAGAAAATTTAAAAAAAGTCTTCATTATTCCAAATATTGGGTCCATCCTCCCCTGCCCTCTAGCTCACTATGAAACACTTAGGATTCCTCCTCATCAAACTGGCTGTGGTGTCCTCCTAAAAGAATCACAAGACAGAAATACAACGGTCAGCTGTTCTGAAGCCACTGTAAACTAAAACAGTGACTCAGTACATTTTTGTCACGTGCACCTAGTGCTATTCATCACTTTCATTCCTGACAATAAACCATATCGACGACACATTGATCAAACTCCATGACATCTGACCAATCAGGCTCTGGTTCAGAGGTGCACTCCACAAAAGTGCATCCTAAGATTATTTGCACGAGGCAGTGAAACCCCTAGTCACTGATCCAGTGTCAGAGGCTAGGGGTTGTTTCTGGACAGGGCCTCAGAGGCAAGAGAAAAGCATCAATAGCTACTCACTCAGTGGTGTCTCTTGTAGGGTGTAGCCTTGAAGTAGTCTTCTGGTGTGACTGTCTTTACCCCTCCAAAGTAGTCCAGAACCCACACCTTGGTGATGTTCATCTTGGCAAAGAACCAGTTGTGGTCGGTGGGCCAGTCGACCATCTCAGGGTGGCGACTGAACAGGGCTTTCTTGGCAAAGGTGGCCTCTGTACCGTTAATCTGTCAGAAACATACAGGTAAACAGAACAGTGAGGATTCATGAAGATAAACACTGCGCAAGTGAGTGAGACTGATTGTGTGTGTGAGTGTATGTCATTAACCCTCACCTCCAGCACAGAGCCAGAGAAGATGATGTGGGCACAAAGGGGATCCTGAGGGTCGTATCCTTGGTTCTTACAGAAGTCTGTCTGGGCCAGGGACATGGACAAGGAAGCCTGGGGGTTCACCTGAAACACACAGTCAGTCAGTCAGTCAGTATCTCCTTACTCTTCAGCACATCCCTTTTGAATGGCGTCACACATATTTATTAGAGAAAAGGTCAAAAGTTTAGCCTATGGCTTTAGGTATATGCCAGGAGCCGCTTGTGAATAATACAGCTCTAACAAAGTTCATGCGGATGTTGGCTAATGGTGATCTGACTGAATTGAGCCCAAAGAGTGTGTCAAACTGGTGTAACAGTATAACTTTAGACCATCCCCTCGCCCATACCCGGGCGTGAACCAGGGACCCTCTGCACACATCAACAACAGTCACCCACGAAGCATCGTTACCCATCGCTCCACAAAAGCCGCGGCCCTTGCAGAGCAAGGGGAAGTACTACTTCAAGGTGTGTGTGTGTGTATACTGTCAGAGCAAGTGACGTCACCGATTGAAACACTTTAGCGCGCACCACCGCTAAATTAAGCTAGCGTTTCACATCCGTTACACTGGCATACATGGTGCTGGCTGGGTCAGACTAGGAGCTGTCAATTCATTGCCACAGTCAACATAAGACTGAAATATGACGTAATTACAAAAAAATTGCTGTGTCACTCCCCAAAAGCAGCTGACTCATGATAGGCCAATGAGTTGCATAATTTAACAACTTTCATTCATGGCTCTAAATGGAAATAAAGTGTCAACTACAAATGGAACAAGGACTTTTTCCTTGCAGTAGGTGACATAATGCAAATAATAACCTTATCTGTCATCGACTTTACGTTATTGTATTGTCTTGACATTGTTGGCACCAGTGATCCATACATTTCCTACGTTGCAATTGACAGAAATATTGTCCTACCCACCTTTAAATCCTGGACAGAGATCTCCATAGTGGTGAGGTACATGTAGGGCACCCCAGTCCCAGACCCAACTGGTCCGTCACTGGTAGAGAACGCATTGGAGAAGGGTTGTCCTTGCACTGGCTCATGGGTCGATATTGTGGCCATGGAAGCCCAGTTGCACTGGTTGGCGACGAATCTAGCCATCCTGGCGACTTCCTCGTGCGGAGGGATTCTGTAAAGTTCTCCGGGCATAGCGAAAAGCAGTAGAAGCCCTGCTGCCAGCAATGTGTTCATGTTGACTTCCATCTCCTCCATAAACCACTGAGGTATAAGAACGTCGTAAACACAAGTAGAAAGAAAGGAACGAGGAGTGTTTTGTACGCTGCGGTCACGTGATCAGGGACGTGTGTCATGTGACTTTACAACTGGGCGCAGTGATACCAATTTAGCAATTTTGTTGCTAGATTTAGCAACTTTTCAGAGTACCCTGGCAACTTTTTTTCAACCAGCACCTAGCCACAAATGTAGCTACTTTTAAAAATGTATTTTGAACTTTTAGCAACTTTTGAAAAGTGACTCAAACGCTAAAATGCATTTTCCCTCTAAATGACACGAATCCGATTTCCTCTGTCACAACACACGTGCCTGGTTGCAAAAGTGCATTGTGAGTGACGTCACCAGCAGGCGCTCAGCACGTGCACAGGCAGCAACAGTCCAGCAGTAATTTCAGCAAATTGCAAGTCATTGTTGGCTGACTGCAGCAGCAGTAGTATGCTTTCGACGAGACAAACCCAATGAATATAGTTGGTCACAAATGTTTGATCTTGAACAGAACTTACAACATCAATCAACATGGCTCAATCAAAATTGTATAGCCAGAAGTACAGAAAAGAGTAGGAGTCTGTACCTGAATTTAATTAAAAGGTGGCTGAAGCCAGTAATTGGGGATGATTGTCGGGCATACTGTGCGTAGTGCAAATCAGACATGCTTGCAAAAATGTATGACATCAAAAACATTGTGCTACAGCAAAGCATATAAATAAAGCAAAACCGTACAACCCCACAACGCAGTCTACATTACCACAGTTGGTTAAGAAAGTGGATGACTACAAAAGGGCAGAAGCTACTATGGCAATGGCCATTGCAGAGCATTGTTAGATGCTAGCATGCAACCATTTAGGTATGGCTTGCAAAGCTGCCCAGATTCTGTGGCAGCAACAAACTTCCAAATGCACTGCACCAAGTGCACAGAAATGATTAGGGGAGTACTGGCTCCTTGTTTTCTCAAAAGGGTAACATCAGATGTGGGGGATGAGAAGTTCAATCTCCATTTGGATGAGTCCACTGATGTCAGAGTCTCGAAATACCTGCATGTGGTGATTCAGTATTTCAGTGCTAAAAAAATAACCGTTGGGTCCACATTTCTCAGGCTGGTTGAATTGGAGGGGGGTGATGCCAGATCAATAGTAAAGGTGGTAGTTGAGTTTCTTGAGAAGTGTAACCTTAAAAAATAGAATATTCAGGGTATTGGCACTGATAATGCGTCCGTAATGACTGGGATGCACAAGATTTTAAAGGAAGAATGTGCATTGCCCAATTCGGTACTCATCCGCTGTGTGTGCCATTCTTTACAATTGGCTGTCAGTGTAGTATCTAAAGAAACTATCCCTAGGAGTGTTGAGTACTTAATCAGGGAAACCTACAACTGGTTTTCGATTTCCCCAAAACGGCACGAGGCGTACAAAGCAGTGTATGTTACCATTAATTGTGGCCAGAAACCTCTGCAGATCACCAAAGTGTGTGCCACACGTTGGCTATCGATTGAGCCTGCGGTAACTCGTATATTGAGCCAGTGGGAAGAACTGAAACTCCACTTTGAGGTGACCAAGGCCAGTGAGCATTACTACATGGCGGATGTGCTCCACGCCACATACATGGACAAGACCAACTATGTCTACCTGACGTTCTTGAAATCAATCCTGTCTGACGTACAAGTTGCAGTGAAGTCATTTGAGGGAGAGCAAACAGATCCTGTCAAGCTTTAGGACAATCTGGTATACCTCTTAACATCAATTTGCAGCAGAGTAGTCAACCCTATGGCAAAAAATGGATGTCCTGAAGGATGCCATTGATGGACATCTCAGTCCATTACCATACCTTGGGTACCTTTTAGAGAGCACGGTGTACCTTGTTGCATTAAGCAAGGAGCTGCAAGCAAGGCTCCCAGACAACATTGAAGCCTTGTGACACATGGCCTTGTTCAGTGTTAAGGAAACACTAAAGCACAATAAAGGCACCACTGAAATTATTAAAGTAGCTGAGCTACTGGGATACCAGCCCCAAACAATTGATAAAATTGTTTCCCAATGGAGAAACATCCATCTGTTTAGTTGGGACTCAACTGAAAATACAGTTGAGTTTTGGAGTGAAGTCAATAACTACACGGACTCTTCTGGGTCGAATCCATTTGAAGAACTGTGCAAAGCTGCACTCGCTGCCCTCTCCTTGCTACACTCAAATGCGGAGGTTGAACGGCTGTTCAGCCAAATGAGTGTGGTCAAGTCAAAGTTAAGAAATAGAATGTCACTGCACACTCTCAGTCTCTATACTCCTGGTGCGGTATGGACTGAAGCTGGCTGGTGATACCTGTTACCAGCATAAACTACCAAGTGAAGTTCTGCAGCAGTTTGGCACCACAGCAGCATACAGCTTTAAGGCCACTCCATCCTCTACTGCTGGTTCCAGCTCCTTGACAATGTTTTATTTTGAGCCAAATCAAGTTGTGTTGATTAAGTAGTCACTGAATGATTTTAGTGGACCAGTTCAGTTGACTGCGTTGTCAACTAAGACCAGTAGAAATGTAAAGCAATTGAAGGGGTTCAACGGTCTAGGAGTTTACCCAATTGGAAATTCTAAAGGAAATGTTTTCCAAATCAAGGTGTATTACATGGTCAGGTTTACCACCAACAGGAGGGAAACAAATCCCTCACCAGACATCACTGGCAACAACGTCGTCTATGGGCACAAACCCACCGTCGCTGGACCTGACAGGACTGGAAAAAAGTGCACTTCAATGACGAGTCGCGGTTTTGTCTCACCGGGGTGATGGTGGGATTTGCGTTTATCGTTGAAGGAATGAGCGTTACACCGAGACCTGTACTCTGGCGCGGGATCGATTTGGAGGTGGAGGGTCCGTCATGATCTGGGGCGGTGTGTCACAGCATCATCGGATTGAGCTTGTTGTCATTGAAGGCAATCTCAACGCTGTGCGTCACAGGGAAGACATCCTCCTCCCTCATGTGGTACCCTTCCTGCAGGCTCATCCTGACATGACCCTCCAGCATGACAATGCCACCAGCCATTTTGCTCGGTCTGTGCGCGATTTCCTGCAAGACGGGAATGTCAGTGTTCTGCCATGGCCAGCGAAGAGCCTGGATCTCTATCTCATTGAGCACGTCTGGGACCTGTTGGATCGGAGGGTGAGGGCTAGGGCCATTCCCCCTAAAAATGTCCGGGAACTTGCAGGTGCCTTGGTGGAAGAGTGGGGTAACATCTCACAGCAAGAACTGGCAAATCTGGTGCATTCCATTAGGAGGAGAGGCACTGCAGTACTTAATGCAGCTGGTTGCCACACCAGATACTGACTGTTGCTTTTGACCCCCCCTTTGTTCAGGGACACATTATTTCATTTCTGTTAGTCACATCTGTGGAACTTGTTCAGTTTATGTCTCAGTTGTTGAATCTTGTTATGTTCGTACAAATATTTATACATGTTAAGTTTGCTGAAAATAAATGCAGTTGACAGTGAAAGGACATTTCTTTTTTTGCTTTTTTTTTACCATCATACACATCTTGGGGTCATTGTGGCCTGGTCTGAAGGCAGATTTGTTTACAGCACAAACTGACTATGTAATGGGTGTAGAAGCAGGCTATAAAGGAGTATTTTGTTTCTGTGTTCATCTCAAGGTTCAGGCCAGCAGTCCCTGACAGCCTTCACAGCCACACTGACATGTCACTTTCTGTTCCAGGTCACTGTCAGGGCTGTGGGAGTAGTTCCAGGTCAACTCAGTCCCCGCCTTCACCACTCTGCAAGAAAATATAGAAAAAGCTAAATCTGCTATTGGTACTGATATATCAACCCATCGCATAGTTTTATCACAAAATCATTACCCATTAAAAAGGGACTATTCAGGACACTTACTTGCTGGTGAAGAAGGCGATGACGGGGAAGTTTGGATCATGAGAGTCAGTGAAGACGTTCTGAACAAATAGGTTGGGGTCGCAGCTGTGCTGTAGAGACAAGTGGTCAGAGGTTATGAGTGGGTGGGTTAAAGAATGGGAGTAGATAGTCACACCGGCATACACCTACATTTATGAACCTTCCCACGTTCCCCTCCTTCGTGGCATCTAGGTAATACAGGTGCTCCATAGGGTTCTGCTTTGGGCCCAGTTTTTTGGGGCTTGTGCTTGTGGACACAGACAGCTTCACATCCACTTCTTTCATGTGTGCTTGGGAATTCAGCTGAGGCTTCTGTACCCCATTCTCTTGCTCCACACCCTCCTCAACCTCCATGCCTGAAGAAGGAAAAGTGTAACAGGAAAGAAAATAAGTTATACTGCATACTATCTAGGCACCCATAATGCCTCGTTTCTCAATGTTCATCATTGGGAACCATAGCCTGGTTAAACCAGTGGAACAATGATGAGTGCAGCTGTCAGTCTGGTTTAACCAGGCTAATGGAACCATGAAGCCCCCTGAAGCATCCGTTGGCCCAGTTTCCAGTACCTGTGAGAGGTTGAACTGGCAGGGAGTTTCCCACCAACACAGCTTGGATCTGTGGAGAAAGCTCCACCCCGGGCCTCTGGATAACGGGCACATGAAGCCCGTCAGGAGGTGAGGAGGGGGGCGAGGGCTCCAGGGTCTCTGCAGGCGCTCGTCCCTCCCCTGCCGGTGCCAGCCACTCATCTACCACCTCCACCTCGTCGTCGGAGGGAAGGTCCGCCTTCTGGCGCTTGGGTGGGAGGGGCTCGTCGGAGTCCAGTCCTGCCCTGAGAACTACACCTGAAAGGAAGGGAAGTTAATAAAGTTTCAGATCCTTGATTTGGATCCACAGTTGAGCCTTTATTAAAGGGATGGTTCTTATGCAAATACAGTGCCTTGTCAAAGTATTCATCCCCCTTGTTTTTCTTATTTTGTTCCATTACAACCTGTACTTTAAATGGATTTTTATTTGGATTTCATGTAATGGACATACACAAAATAGTCCAAATTGGTGAAGTGAAATGAAAAAAATTGTTTCATAAAATAAAAAAATTCAAAACAGAAAAGTGGTGTGTGCGTATGTATTCACCGCCTTTGCTGTGAAGCCCCTAAATAAGATCTGGTGCAACCAATTACCTTCAGAAGTCACATAATTAGTTAAATAAAGTCCACCTGTGTGCAATCTAAGTGTCACATGATCTGTCACATGATCTCAGTATATATATATATATATATATATATACACACACCTGTTCTGACAGGCCCCAGAGTCTGCAACACCACTAAGCAAGGGGCACCACCAAGCAAGTAGCACCATGAACACTAAAGAGCTCTCCAAACAGGTCAGGGACAAAGTTGTGGAGAAGTACAGATCAACAACAACAAAAATATCTGAAACTTTGAACAGCCCACGGAGCACCATTAAATCCATTATTAAAAAATTGAAAGAATATGGCACCACATCAAACCTGCCAAGAGAGGGCTGCCCACCAAAACTCACAAACCAGGCAATGAGGGCATTAATCAGAGAGGCAATAAAGAGACCAACGATAACCCTGAAGGAGCTGCAAAGCTGTTAATGGGATTTATCTGTTAATTGAATGATTAGAATATTAATAGAGACATAGAGCCATACCCCAAGAGACTTGCAGCTGTAATTGCTGCAAAAGGTGGCTCTACAAAGTATTGACTTTGGGGGGGTGAATAGTTATGCACGCTCAAGTTCTTGTGTGTTTCACCCCAAAATATATTTAGCATCTTCAGAGTGTTGTGTAAATCAAATGATACAATCCCCCCAAAAATACATTTTAATTCCAGGTTGTAAGGCAACAAAATAGGAAAAATGCCAAGGGGGTGAAATATTTTCGCAAGCCACTATATGTACATTTTCACTGAACAATCATTTTAAGCTTACAGGACCAAACTGTCAGTTTCCCCTACCTGCGTATGTGCACACGAACGTGCCCCTGTCCAGGTCGTCACGGCAACGCACCCCCCATCCTTTGTTTCCGGTGGGGAAGACCTGCAACCGGACACGCAGACCCCGCTGAACCACACGGTTCTGGCACATACCACGGTCACACCCACACCAAGGACCGCATTCGTACAGCCTAGCAGACACACACAGATACATCTCATGAGTAGTTGGTAATGGCACGCACTCACCAGGCACAATAGATACACAAAGGACATGAACACAACAGGATTGCTGACAAGGACCAGACGCCCAGCCCAACTCACCCTTTGGGCACATGCTCAGACAGCCTCTGGTGGGAGTAGTGTTTGCCGCCTGGGGTCAGACAAGCGCAGGCGCAGCTCTCCGCATCACCACAGCCGTCAGTGCAGTCGCAGCAGGTGGTGAACAGCGGGCCCGAACTGAGGAAACAGCCGTGAGGCCAACGCTCCTTCCTGTAGCGGAAATCCTCCGGCCGCACTCCTTCCTCCTGCAGGCATAACTCCACTGGCGTTGGCTCTGACCCCCGGCTCAGGTCCCTCTCAGCCAGCCCGGGTGGGCGCCACTGCGGTGGCCGCAGACACTCCAACTGCACCAGGGGGTCAAAGGTGAAGTCGTCCACCTGCAGAATGCCGTGACTCTCTGTGGCAACCAGAAAACATAGCACCTCCCCTGGGGTGCAGAGACTCAGCCCACAGGGAGCCTTGTAAACAACACCCCGTGCCGTGACCTCAGAGTCCAACTCTGCACCCTCAGAATTCTCAGAGCCCTCCCCCTTAGAGTCTGGTTCAGTCCCATCACAATCGGTCTCAATCCCAGTAGTGAGAGGTGGGGTGGGAGCACACTGCCGCTGGAAGGAGCAGAGTAGTGGGATCCTGAGAGGGTTGTGGCCCCGGAAGTGGTGTGCGGACGGGGGCAGGTGGGGCACACAGGCCTGGCTGCAGGTATGGAACTGGTAGGGGGGCAGCAGGGGAGTCATGAGGTCCTCTCTGTTGGGGTAGGGGGGCGACAGGGGGATGATGGAGCCATCGTAACGGAGGGGTGAGGGAGGGGATACGGGCTCTGTCTGTTGGGGGGGCAGTGGAGTCTGAGGGTCGTCAATGTCAGGGACTGAAACTGTGAGGATTTCTGTGTGGTGGAGACAGATGTTGGGAAGATGTTAGGCTAGCAGCAAACTGAGATATTGGGATAGCTCACAGACCACGTTTGGATCCAATCAATCCAAACCTCACAGTCAGAGATACTATAATGATATACTGGGTGTGAAGTAGGCTATGTACCTGCACCAATAACCACCTCCACAAAAGACTCATTCCCAGTGGCAGGGGCTGTAGTTGTAGCTGGGGCTGTAGTTGTAGCTGGGCCTGTAGTTGCCGGTGTCACAATCAGCCCGGAATCCAATAAGGTAATCATATTCATCCCCTGGACATATTCTAAAACAAAAACAGAACAATTATTGCATCAATGGCCAGTATGTGTATGTGTGTGTACTGTATATATGGTACCTCTGTCTGTAGCAGTGCAGGTCTTGATGGCATGCTTCAGGTGTGTCAGATATTCATATAGCTCATCAAATGTTTCTTCCACATCCACCTGTACCCAGAATGACTTTGCCCTCGCTGAAATCAGAGCAAAAAATGTCAGGAACAAATCATTTGCATGATGATCTCCAACAACAACTGGGCCCATCTTTCAAACTGGATTAAATGTATGTGAAACTAGAAACAATATAACGGTATAAGTGAAAATTCCTCACCAACTTCTGTTTTCTCTGACCCATCCATTTTCAATATTGATGGATGGTCAGCTGGTTATGATTTCCTCTGATACCTGCTAAGAAAATGTGCAATTGGCTAAGCACATAGTCAATATTATGCCGGATATATAGCCTACCAAAGACCAACCTAGTTAAATATATATTGTTGGTATCCAACGTCGATGGCCTAGCTAGTACTACCAGCTAACGTACACCAGTAAGGATGTTGGAAGTAACAACGTTAGCTAGATCTCTAGCTATCTTTGCTATGCTGCATGCATTGATTTCAGGAAGTTGCTTGCAAAAAGCATTATTATACAAGTGTCGACACCAATTTACAGTTCGTTCAAAACATAAGCTAATGTACCTACTGCCTTATCTATTTAAACCTGATAGTATCGATAAATGTTACTTTGTCTACTTCCATTGATGAAATTCGAATACCCATAATGCACTTCACTATTTTGTTCATATAGAAGACAAATCCAACATATTACCGATCTTCAAATCCACAGTTTCGTAACAAAGGAATGGGAATCAGATGGATTTACCAATTTTACATTCGCTTGAGACAAACGTTTCAATATTTAATGTCTCCTTTTTAAAACTGAATATATATCTATTCTCCATGAGCTTTTTATGAATTGACCCAGTTGAAAAGTGAAACAGTTCAATTTTACTACGAATATTAAACTTTAACTTTAATGTTCGTCATCTTGCAAGTTGAGGGACTTATGTACAGTTGGCGAGAGTTGATTGTCTGACGGTTACAATATGTAAATTGGTAGTTATGTCAAACTCTGGTTATGTAGCGGGCTATTTTCTAGGTCTATTCATTAGAGCAAAACGTTTTGCAACGACAACGAATTTCTTATTGGACAAGTTTAGGTAGTCCCTCCCCGTTTTGGTCCGTTTGGTGTCAAGTGAATACAACCCTGTGTAGTTTTGTAACACAGCAATAATGAATTTACGCAAGTTCTATATCGACATTATTATGCGCATTCTGGTGTTCATACGTGCAGCAGAAACTACACCTTCAATAGGGTGAGGATCATTCTACAATTTGACATTTATACGGTAGGACCGCATATGTTTCTTAAACCACTAAACAATGTCAAGGAATTCTGTCCTGTCTATGTCCACGTTTGAACTCTTTATTACAGCTCGCATAACGTTACCTATATAGCCTCCTGGAGCACCAGTAGCCACAGGGTAACCCATCTGAACATAGACTACTATTATTATTTAAATATACATGTTTTTGTGTTTGATTTCTGAAGTAACGACACCAGTCTCTAGCCGAGATGACCCAGGTGCGAAGGTCGGTGGGAGAGGCGCTGTGGGGAATGTGTGCCGCCGACGCCATGTCCATGCCTGCGCACTGGTACTACAACATCGATGACATCAAGAGAGATTTTGGAGGATGGATCACCGGCTTCAACGCACCCAACAACAGACACCCGTCCAGCATCCTCACCCTCTCCAACTCAGGTATGTTAACATCACCCTTTACTGAATTTGAAAAAATGGTTGTTTATTGGTCATGAATTATGACATGAGTGTTTGATATATGCAAGAGCATTCATTCTTCACCTGATGTTCATCAAACTGGCAATAGGTACATTAAAACATTTTGAGTTAGTCCTTAATCTGTTCTCTCTTTCCCTCCGGTCCATAGCGGGGAGCGGTCGCACTGCATGGTCCTCTGGTGGGAACAGACCCCATGTTGTGGGTAGCGTAATCCTCCATAACAAGCTCAAGTTCTGGAAGGCATCGGGTGGATCGGTCCACTATCACCAAGGTGCTCACTACTCACTTAATTTCAGTTCATCTCAGGAATGAATGTAACTAAATGAAAAAAGTAACTGTCTCTGACCTTGGTCTGTATACAGTGCCTTGCGAAAGTATTCGGCCCCCTTGAACTTTGCGACCTTTTGCCACATTTCAGGCTTCAAACATAAAGATATAAAACTGTATTTTTTTGTGAAGAATCAACAACAAGTGGGACACAATCATGAAGTGGAACGACATTTATTGGATATTTCAAACTTTTTTAACAAATCAAAAACTGAAAAATTGGGCGTGCAAAATTATTCAGCCCCCTTAAGTTAATACTTTGTAGCGCCACCTTTTGCTGCGATTACAGCTGTAAGTCGCTTGGGGTATGTCTCTATCAGTTTTGCACATCGAAGAGACTGAAATGTTTTCCCATTCCTCCTTGCAAAACAGCTCGAGCTCAGTGAGGTTGGATAGAGAGCATTTGTGAACAGCAGTTTTCAGTTCTTTCCACAGATTCTCGATTGGATTCAGGTCTGGACTTTGACTTGGCCATTCTAACACCTGGATATGTTTATTTTTGAACCATTCCATTGTAGATTTTGCTTTATGTTTTGGATCATTGTCTTGTTGGAAGACAAATCTCTGTCCCGGTCTCAGGTCTTTTGCAGACTCCATCAGGTTTTCTTCCAGAATGGTCCTGTATTTGGCTCCATCCATCTTCCCATCAATTTTAACCATCTTCCCTGTCCCTGCTGAAGAAAAGCAGGCCCAAACCATGATGCTGCCACCACCATGTTTGACAGTGGGGATGGTGTGTTCAGCTGTGTTGCTTTTACGCCAAACATAACGTTTTGCATTGTTGCCAAAAAGTTCAATTTTGGTTTCATCTGACCAGAGCACCTTCTTCCACATGTTTGGTGTGTCTCCCAGGTGGCTTGTGGCAAACTTTAAACTACACTTTTTATGGATATCTTTAAGAAATGGCTTTCTTCTTGCCACTCTTCCATAAAGGCCAGATTTGTGCAATATACGACTGATTGTTGTCCTATGGACAGAGTCTCCCACCTCAGCTGTAGATCTCTGCAGTTCATCCAGAGTGATCATGGGCCTCTTGGCTGCATCTCTGATCAGTCTTCTCCTTGTATGAGCTGAAAGTTTAGAGGGACGGCCAGGTCTTGGTAGATTTGCAGTGTTCTGATACTCCTTCCATTTCAATATTATCGCTTGCACAGTGCTCCTTGGGATGTTTAAAGCTTGGGAAATCTTTTTGTATCCAAATCCGGCTTTAAACTTCTTCACAACAGTATCTCGGACCTGCCTGGTGTGTTCCTTGTTCTTCATGATGCTCTCTGCGCTTTTAACGGACCTCTGAGACTATCACAGTGCAGGTGCATTTATACGGAGACTTGATTACACACAGGTGGATTGTATTTATCATCATTAGTCATTTAGGTCAACATTGGATCATTCAAAGAACCTCACTGAACTTCTGGAGAGAGTTTGCTGCACTGAAAGTAAAGGGGCTGAATAATTTTGCACGCCCAATTTTTCAGTTTTTGATTTGTTAAAAAAGTTTGAAATATCCAATAAATGTCGTTCCACTTCATGATTGTGTCCCACTTGTTGTTGATTCTTCACAAAAAAATACAGTTTTATATCTTTATGTTTGAAGCCTGAAATGTGGCAAAAGGTCGCAAAGTTCAAGGGGGCCGAATACTTTCGCAAGGCACTGTATATCTTTAAAAGCAGTTCTGTAAGGAAAATATTTATTGACAATACATATGATCAATTATTCAGTTAAGTATACATCCATATCTCTGTGCAGGTCTCCAGGCTGGTGAGAATACCCTGAATGCCATCTGCTCCCTGAGGGTGGCACAGGCCCTGACAGGGGGGAAGTTTGCCAGCGTGGCAGAACCAGCGGCGAGGGGGGCGGTGCTGGCTGATTACGTACACTTCATGACCACGCCAGGAACACATGGAGACACCTACGCAGAGTCCTTCCACAGAGCATTCTTCTCCGACTGGCAAGACACCAGACCCACTTCCTCAAGCAAGGTAATGCACGCGCACATGCATGCGAGGTTACACACCTAACCAGACAGTGTCTCACAGTTTGTCTTTTCCATGTGTTAGTCATGTCTTGTCTATGTGTTCCAGGTGTTACGTTTGTGTGTCTTGTCTATGTGTTCCAGGTGTTACGTTTGTGTGTCTTGTGTATGTGTTCCAGGTGTTACGTTTGTGTGTCTTGTCTGTGTGTTCCAGGTGTTACGTTTGTGTGTCTTGTCTGTGTTCCAGGTGTTACGTTTGTGTGTCTTGTGTATGTGTTCCAGGTGTTACGTTTGTGTGTCTTGTGTATGTGTTCCAGGTGTTACGTTTGTGTGTCTTGTCTGTGTGTTCCAGGTGTTACGTTTGTGTGTCTTGTCTATGTGTTCCAGGTGTTACGTTTGTGTGTCTTGTCTATGTGTTCCAGGTGTTATGTTTGTGTCTTGTCTATGTGTTCCAGGTGTTGGAGTTTGCAGAGCAGCGCTACCAGCAGAAGATGAACGTGTCAGTCCCTGACAGCCAGCTAGACGCTATTGGCTGCCTCCCCATGGCCATCCCCTTTGTGCTTCTCTCTGCCACAGCCAATGAGGACCAAGCTGCAAGTGTTGCACCTTTTTTGAAATATTTGAATAGGAGAATTTCAATTGCATTTCCTTGATCCTTCTCTCCTTGCCTCATCTCAAAACCCATTGGATAAGAAGGTCAGAGGGGAGGGACCGTTGAACTCATCCAATGGGTTTTGAGAAGGAGAAGAGAACACAAGAAATTAAGATTTTCCCAATGAAACTCTCTCTCTCTCCAACTCTTTTACTGTCCTTTCTCTCTTCCTCTCCCAGGTGTCTGCAGCAGTGGAGTTTGTCCGGCTCACCCACCCCCACCCCAAGGTGGAGAAATATGTGACGCTGTACGCCCGAGCCCTCCATGCCACTCTGAATGGGGCGTGTCTGAAGCAGCAAGCGGAGGCCTTCCTCAAGTCACCCGACCTGGACGCATGGGACACTTGCAAGCCCTACATACAGAAAGCAGCCAGGTTTCCAACCTCTTCTGCAGAGGGGCTCAAGGTTCACCAGAGTGCAGTGGAAATGCTTGGCATGGCCTGCTACACCCGAGGTGTCTATCACTCTCTGTCTACCTATCCACAGCAGTGTGATTTAGTTCCATTTATGTGTGTGATGCAAGTGTCCACTGAGTCTAATAGAAGTTTGTGTGTCCTTTTATAGGTGCCCTCAGTAGTATGTTCTACCTAGCACATGAGTTTCACAACGACCCTCATGGAGGGATCCTGGCAAACACCAATTGTGGCGGCAAGTTTTTTTTTTCTTCATGTGGTGCCAATTCATCTGTTTTAAGGTGTGTGTTTTGAGAATTGTCAGTCTAAAGTGTCTGTCTTTTTCAGGAGAGAACTGCAACAGGGGTTCTGCTTTGGGGGCTCTGCTGGGGGCAAGGGCAGGGTACACGGGTGGATCTGTACCCCAGGAGTGGAAGGATGGATTGAGGAACACACAGGAACCAATCCATGAAATACTAAAGATGCTCCGAGACTGCCCCCTATAGGACTTAAAGCCAGCATCAGAGCACTGACACACATACCTTACCTTACCTTTTGGTTGGTGTTCACATGCTGGCCGTTGTATGCACAAAAAGATACCTTACAATGAAAAAGATTACTATGCACAAATAATTACCTTGTGTAAAAGTGCTTATTTTCCCAATTTTACTCTTAAGGCCTTCCAGGTTTACCTTGGTTTACTCCCCAGCTGGAAGCTCAGCTATCTCTCTCGACCATACATCAAGTAACTATTCTCAGCTGTGTCTCCATTAAATATATTTTAGAGATCAGTTGGAGTTTACGCACTAAAGGCGTCCGCATACATAGGTTCGGTTTGCTCCTAGCAGAACTCGGCCAGGCGAAGTGAACGTCTGTGCGCGCATACTCCCTTAATATACCTTCGCTTGAAAAATTAGAAAGAAGTGGAAATATTACTGTTTGTACCTCTTGAGACGCCATAGTCAGTACACTCACTTCCTCAAAATAGTCTCAATTAATTTAAGAGAAATCTGTAAATAATTTTACGTTTTTGGTGAGGAGGTCTTAGTTGCGCAAATTTACATCTAAGATTTTTGGTGCAGTATTTCTTAACATCTGCATGAAAACTAGTCGTCTAGTTGAATGACAACAAGCACTTCATTGCAGATTCCCTATTGTTGACCAATCACCGACGAAGGGGCGTAGACTTAGTCTACGGAACTTTGACAAGCCTCAAGAAAAACATGTGTGATGAACAGCCGGGGGAAAACCCTGCCGAACGTTCTGTAAAACGTTACAGAATTTCATCATAATATATGCGCGATCTTTTTCGAATTTGAATCATACCATAAGCTTTAAACTCATATCGAGTTTGAGTTGAAGAAGAAAAAGTTAACCTAGTTTAAAGTACATTTGATCATATACATTGATTGCAGAAGCAGGTAGACCGTAGCCTGCAACATTTTTACATTCCTTGTTTCCAAGTTATGCAAAGGGAAACATTGTGAATGGATTATGGAGGTTCAATGGTAACTTATTTTATCAGTCTTATTTTCATTTTAATAGAACCTAGTGAAGTTATTTGAAAGGTAATATGCCCTGCCAAATTGTGTTTTAAAGTTGAATAAAAGCTTTTATGCTGGTCGATTATGCGCACATACAATAGTATACACTGTTACAATCTCTTATGTACTGTAATTAAGGTGTGAAAACCTTCATTATCTAACATCTACAGTACATGCTGCTTTTCACATGGATCATGTTTATTATCTATATATTTTTGTATCCTTCAGGCCCAATAAATGGTGTCTCATCACCAAATCTAACCACCTGTCAACAACTGTTATTGTACTGTCTTCTTCATCATTACAGTGCCTTCAGAAAGTATTCACCCCCCCCCAAAAAAAATAAGAATAATAATAATTGTGTTACATGGATTAAATTGAGAGTTTTTTGTCACTGGCCTATTTTAAATATATATATATATATTTCACCTTTATTTAATTAACCAGGTAGGCTAGTTGAGAACAAGTTCTCATTTACATTTGTGACCTGGCCAAGATAAAGCAAAGCAGTTCGACACATACAACAACACAGAGTTACACATGGAATAAACAAACATACAGTCAATAATACAGTAGAAAAAGTCTATATACAGTGTGTGCAGATGAGGTAAGATAAGGGAGGTACGGCAATAAATAGGCCATAGTGGCGAAGTAATTACAATATACCAATTAAACACTGGAGTGATAGATCTGCAGAAGAAGAATGTGCAAATAGAGATACTGGGGTGCAAAGGAGCAAGATAAATATATACAGTATGGGGATGAGGTAGTTGGATGACCTATTTACATATGGGCTATGTACAGGTGCAGTGATCTGTCAGCTGCTCAGGCAGCTGGTGCTTAAAGCTAGTGAGGGAGATATGAGTCTCCAGCTTCAGTGATTTTTGCAGTTCATTCCAGCCATTGGCAGCAGGGAACTGGAAGGAGGAATTGGCTTTGGGGGTGACCAGTGAGATATACCTGCTGGAGCGCGTGCTACGGGTGAGTGCTGCTATGGTGACCAGTGAGCTGAGATAAGGCGGGGCTTTACCTAGAAAAGACTTGTAGATGACCTGGAGCCAGTTGGTTTGGCGACGAGTATGAAGCGAGGGCCAGCCAACGAGAGCGTACAGGTCGCAGTGGTGGGTAGTATATGGGGCTTTGATGACATAACGGATGGCACTATGGTAAACTGCATCCAATTTGTTGAGTAGAGTGTTGGAGGATATTTTGTAAATGACATCGCCGAAGTCGAGGATCAGTAGGATGGTCAGAGGGTAGGATGGTCAGAGGGTATGTTTGGCAGCATGAGTGAAGGATGCAAAATAGGAAGCCGATTCTAGATTTAATTTTGGATTGGAGATGCTTAATGTGAGTCTGGAAGGAGAGTTTACAGTCTAGCCAGACAACTAGGTATTTGTAGTTGTCCACATATTCTAAGTCAGAACCGTCCAGACTAGTGATGCTGGACGGGCGGGCAGGTGCGGGCAGCCATTGGTTGAAGAGCATGCATTTAGTTTTACTTGCATTTAAGAGCAGTTGGAGGCCACGGAAGGAAAGTTGTATGGCATTGAAGCTCGTCTGGAGCTTAGTTAACACAGTGTCCAAAGAAGGCGTCGTTCCTAACTCAGTTGCCGGAGAGGAACGAAGCCGCTTAGGTATTTCACCATGAGGCCAATGTAGGTAGCCTAATGGTTTGAGCATTGGATCAATAACTGAAAGAAGTTCAGATCGAATCCCTGAGCTAACAAGATAAAAATCTGTTTTTTCTGAACAAGGCAGTTAACCCACTGTTCCTAGGCTGTAACTGTAAATAAGAATTTGTTCATAACTGACATCCCTAGTTAAATAAAGGTAAAAAGTGTTGACTTTAAAACAGTTCCAATGTTTAATGGCTATGATAAGAGAAAACTGAGGATGGATCAACAACATTGTGGTTACTCCACAATACTAACCTAAATGACAATGAAAAGAAGGAAGCATCTACAGAATACAAATATTCTAAAACATGCATCCTGTTTGCAGCAAGGCACTAAAGTAATGCTGCAAAAAATGTGGGAAAGGAATTCACTTTTTGTCCTGAGTACAAAGTATGTTTTGGCCAAATCCAATACAACACATTACTATGTACCACTCTCCATATTTTCAAGCATATTGGTGGCTGTATCATGTTATGGGTATGCTTGTAATCGTTAATGACTGGGGAGTTTTTTTTAGCATAGAAATTAACAGAATGGAGCTAAGCACAGGCAACATCATAGAGGAAAACCTGATTCAGTTTGCTTTCCACCAGACACTGGGAGATGAATTCACCTTTCAACAGGACAATAACCTAAAACATGACAAATCTACACGAGTTGCTTACCAAGAAGACAGTGAATGTTCCTGAGTGGGCGAGTAACAGTTTTGAATTAAATCTGCTTGAAAATCTATGGAAAATGGTTGTCTAGCAATGATCAACAACCAATTTGACAGAACTTGAAAATGTTTTAAAAGAATTATGGGCAAATGTTGCACAATCCCAGTGTGTGAAGCTCTTAGCGACTTACCCAAAGGTGTTGACTCTGGTGTGAATACTTATGTAAATGATATATTTCTGTATTTCATTTTCAATACATTTGCAAACATTTCTAATAACATGTGATTATGGGGTTTTGTGTGTAGATGGGTGAATTTGATCCATTTAGAAATCAGGCTGTAATACAACGAACTGTGGAATAAGTCAAAGGGTACAAATACATTCTGAAGGCCCTGTATCTTCCTCAGTGACAGTTCTGTCTTCCCTCCCTCAATATGACGTGTTAGTTCTATAGTGGCAATAGACTACATTAATATTGATGTGGGCAGTTATTTTAGGAAGCTGCGTTGAGGATATGTTGCCTCAGAGCCATTATAGCTTTCTGCACTGTAAACGATACTGCCTTTCAAAGCAAAAGAGCAGTAACTGCACATTTCATCAACAATTAGTTATTTACAGTTTTGATACAATGAATACATGCTTTATCATGTGGACAAATATCCTGCCTCCACTGTGTTGTTATACAACAGCACCTCCTGTTGGTGTGATACTAGTAATGCCTCCATGGCTCCAGTCCAGTCATTGTATTTCACAATGTTAGTCTCCCAGTCAACTGCCCTGTGGGTTTACCCTGATACATGTTCTGTCAGGGAGGGGAGAGAGAAATTGATTTGCTGTGCGTGTGTTTGTGGAGTATGTGTTTGTGGGAGGACTGAACTTGGATTGAGCCCTGAGAGCTCAGTAATGGAGTCGTCTACGACCACGGACGCTCTGAAAGTGCAGCTCAGACACCTTATCCTGCTAGTCCTCTATATCCCAGCCTGCACCGGACTCCCTGGAGGTGAGTCTCAGATCAGAGGATGTGAATTACTTTAGTGGTCTTGGTTGAGCCCTGTGCCTTTCAAATACAGCACCACACGCTGCTGGCTATTCAATGCCCTGCTTGACTTCCTGTCTGTCTATCTGTCTTTCTGTCAGTCTGACTGTACAGAGACTGTTTACAGCCTTGTGTGTGCAGTAATAGCAACTTTTCAACCACCCATGGTCTTCATTGGGATTCTTCTTCCTTTTCCTACTATTTGTACTCTGTTCCTATGGAAGTTTGTTGGATGTCTATCAATTTAAAGTCTATGTAGTGTGAGCAGTCATGTCCCATCCTGGCAGCTCCAGTGTTCCTGAGCACACAGGAGGCCAATGAGGTGCTCCATCATCAGCGGTCGCGGCGTGCTAACAGCCTGCTGGAGGAGCTGAGACTGGGAGACCTGGAGAGAGAGTGTCTGGAGGAGCAATGTGGCTACGAGGAGGCACGGGAGATCTTCACCCTCCCCGAACAATTGGTGAGTTTAAACTGAATGATCAGATGGAATCTGAGGAGGTAGGTTCTCCATATTTGTCCCAGAACATTAGAGTCTTTTTAAATAGCCCTCTCTCTTGTTTTATGCAGGAGGAGTTCTGGAAGAGCTACTCAGGTAGGCTATCTTCAGGGGACTCACCTACTCATTCCAGGGGTTTTCTTTATTTTTACTATTTTCTACATTGTAGAATAATAGTGAAGACATCAAAGCTATGAAATAACACATATGGAATCATTTAGTAACCAAAAAAAGGGTGGCTACTTTGAAGAATCTAAAATATATTTAGATTTGTTTAACAATTTTTTTGGTTACTACATGATTCCATATGTGATATTTTATAGTTTTGATGTCTTCACTATTATTCTACCATGTAGAAAATATAGTAAAAAATAAATGAGTAGGTGTGTCCAAACCTTCGACTGGTACTGTACATTTAGCCAAATCTACATATATTTCTCGTTTCTCATTATAATGGTTCTAATAATAATCTAATATTGTCTCTGTCTGTAGTGGTGGATCAGTGTGAGTCTGGCCCCTGCTTGAATGGGGCTACCTGTGTAGGTCAGGTGAACACCTACATCTGCATATGTCTCCCTGGGTTTGATGGACGAAACTGTGGCCAAAGTAGGTACAACACACCTCTGTCGAATCACTGAAATTGGCTCTTGGATATTCTTCAATAATGGTCTCCATTTCTCTTGTCTCTTGGTTCCTGTCTGTCTCTATCGCCACCTCCACAGCCTTGATGAACTCTTATGATGGTTGTCTGTACAGAAATGGGGGATGTGAGCACTTCTGTACAGAGTTTCCAGACCTGTCTCACCATTGTCACTGTGCCCCTGGGTACAGCCTGGACAATGACAGCAGTAGCTGCATACCCCAAGGTCTGTATCACACTGGGCCAAACCCTAACAACTACAACTCCCAACAGCCCTGTGCTTCTTGAGGCCATCTCCATACAAGCACTTAATCTTCTCCTTTTGTAGTCCTTCTCTTGCCTGTATTCTCTCTTTATCCTCAACTCCTAACCTCTCTCCCTCTCGCTCTCTCTCTCTCTCGCTCTCTCTCCTCTTAGTTCCGTTTCCCTGTGGAAGAATTGTAAAAACGTTCAGGCCCGGGCCCCGAATTGTGAAAGGCACAATTTGTCCTAAGGGAGAGTGCCCATGGCAGGTATAGCATTTACTGTAGTTATTGACTGACCAACACGTGGCTAGATCCAGATCTATGTCTGTCTCACTCTCTCCTCTCCCTCTGTCACTGCAGGTTATGCTGGAGTACATGAATGAATATAAATGTGGGGGGATCCTCTTGGCTCCACATTGGATCCTTACTGCTGCCCACTGTATGTGGCACACGACTGCCTCCCATTGGCAAGTCACAGTGGGTGAGTGGGCAAATGGTATTACAGTGTTCTCTCAACGCTCCCAGTATCCCAGCTGCCACAAAACCCAATTCTAACTATCACCTCTGAGTGTTCACTGTCCACTGATCCTGAGTTCCTCCCCCTTCAAGGTGAACACAACCGTGCGAAGAAGGAGGGCACAGAGCAGGTTCGCCGGGTGACGAGGATGCTGATCCACCCCCAATACAACCACACCTCCACAGACCGGGACCTGTCTCTGCTCTACCTCAAGAGGGAAGTAGTGCTTGGACCCTTCGTGGTGCCTGTGTGCTTGCCCGCCTTGGACGGCTCCTTCGGGCGCACACTGGGGGCCATGCGCACCTCCGTGGTGAGTGGCTGGGGCCGCCTGGCTCAGTCGGGACCCCCGTCCACTCTGCTCCAGAGGCTGGAGGTTCCTCGGGTCCCCCTACAGGAGTGTCGCACCACAGGCCTCAATGTGACCATGAACATGCTGTGTGCTGGGTTCAGGGATGGGAAAAAGGATGCGTGCCAGGGGGACAGCGGAGGGCCCCTGGTCACCCGCTACAAGAACACCTGGTTTCTGACGGGAGTGGTGAGCTGGGGTAAAGGGTGCGCCCAAGAGGACGTCTATGGAATCTATACCCGCGTCTCTAACTTCCTGGACTGGATCAATCAGACCATGGCGACCGGCTGAGTGGGAGTGTCCATTTAAAAACACCCCTCCAAAAAACACTGACATATCTCCTCAAGGATGATGCTGGATAATAGCCAAGACACAATCCTGCTCCAAACTAGAATCTGGATTAAGATGTAAACTCTAAATATAATGATGACATTAATCTTTATAGTTTCTTAGACAACCCTAAGATATATATTTTCTTTGATCCAATTATTAACAGAATAAATAAATAGTTATTTGAAAATAAAGTTGGATTGTTTTCCTAACTGATAAGAAACATAACACAACTTAGCGTGCATGTAGCCCTGAGATCAGTGATGTAACTGAAAGAGTGGGAGGGGCTGTGAAAGGGGCTGTGAAAGGGAGGGAAGAGCCTGCATAGGGTCAATGACAGAGGAAGGTAAGCACGTGTTAGGGGAGGGTTAGGGCCCAAATCAAGATTTTGTCCAGACTTTGGACCTGTGGACTGAGAGGAACAGAGAGCGACAGTGTGCTTAGATATTCTGAGGGCAGTCATCATGTGGCTTCATGTTCTCTGTCTTACATTAAGTATCCGCTGCTGTCATCCCGCCTCAGGTAAGTTAACTTACCCCTACGTATGTGTTTTTGTGTGTGTGTTTGTTTATAACTTTAGTTTGTAAATATGCATTCATTTATGTACAATACATATGTACCTGTTTGCCTGTGTGCAGTTTGTGCATGTGTGTGTGTGTGTTTGTGTGTGTCTGTGTGTGTTTGTGCATATGTGTCTATGTGTGTGTGTGTGTACAACTCCCCTCTCCTCCGGTCTTGCAGTGTTCTTGGCGCGGGACCAGGCCCATGGCCTCCTCATCCGGCCTAAGCGTGCCAACAGCGGCTGGTTCGAGGAGCTCAAAAGGGGGGACCTGGAGCGAGAATGCCTTGAGGAGAAGTGTTCCAAAGAGGAGGCGCGGGAAGTGTTTGAGCACGAACAGGCTACGGTCAGTGCCTGGTTGAATCACAATCTGATCATGAACAGACCATAGTCTGCATGATAGGCAAAAAAACAATAATGACTCTGAACATGATTCCTACCTGATATCCTCAGTGAATTGTCCCCATTCTCTTCCCTTAGGAGGAGTTCTGGAGAAACTACAATGGTGAGCTTCTGTGCAGTGTGTCATTTCTACAGTCACAAATACCCAGACACCACCACCACTATATTTTAATCTTTTAACATCTTTGTTGATCATGAGATCCCAAATGTACACAAATGTATTCATCCTTACAGTTCAAGACAGCTGCCAATCTGACCCCTGCCAGAACAAAGGAAGCTGCTCTAGCATATCAGGATCTTCTTACACCTGCCTGTGTCTGCCAGGCTTCAGTGGACGGAACTGCGAGCTAGGTAAGAGTTCTTGATGGGAGATGTTTCTGTGGAAACTTTAGTTTCCAAGGTTTCTTTTTCCCATTTACTTACATAAACACATTCTTTATGTCAGCATTCAAGGCCATTCCTGACTCCTGCTTGCATGAGAACGGGGGCTGTGAGCACTTCTGCGAGGAGGAGGGGGGCCGACGCAACTGTTCATGTGCAGACGGCTATTTCCTGGGGACTGATGGACAGCGTTGCCTGACACAAGGTTAGCAGTCACAGCCACAGGCCATGGGCCATGTCAACGTTGTATGATCAGTTGTATTGTCATCATCTATGATGTTATCTGTGGATGCATCCCAAATGGCATCCTATGTCCTATACACCGAGTGTACAAAACATTAGGAACACTTTCTTAATATTGAGTTGCACCCCCTTTTACCTTCATAACAGCCTCAATTCGTCAGGGCATGGATTCTACAAGGTATCTAAAACGGTCCACAGGGTTGCTGGCCCTTGTTGATTCCAATTCTTCCCACGGTTGTGTCAAGTTGGCTGGATGTCCTTTGGGTGGTGGACCATTCTTGATACACACAGGAAATTGTTGAGCGTGAAAAACCCAGCAGCGCTGCAGTTCTTGAGACACTCAAACCGGTGCGCCTGGCATCTACTACCATACCTCGTTCAAAGACATCTAAATCTTTTGTCTTGCCCATTCACCCTCTGAATGGCATACAAACACAATCCATGTCTCAATTGTCTCAAGGCTTAAAAATCCTTCTTTAACCTGTCTCCTCCCCTTCATCTACACGGAATAAATAAGGGATCATAACTTTCACCTGGTCAGTCTACAGTATGTCGTGGAAAGAGCAAGTGTTCCTAATGTTTTGTGCACTCAGTGTATAGTGTAGTACTTTAACAAAAGTAGTGCACTATATAGGGAAATAGGGTGCCATTTGGGACGTACCCTCTGGTTGTAGTATATACACCCTCTGGTTGTAGTATATACACCCTCTGGTTGTAGTATATACACCCTCTGGTTGTAGTATATACACCCTCTGGTTGTAGTATATACACCCTCTGTGCATTCAGAAAGTCGTCAGACCCCTTTACTTTTTGTAAAAAAATGTTACTTTACAGCCTTTTTCCTCATCAATCTACACACAATACCCCATAATGACAAAGCAAAAACAGGTTTTCAGAAATGTTTGCTAATTTAAAAAAAACTGATATCACATTTACAAGTATTCAGACCCTTTACTCAGTATTTTGTTGAAGCACCTTTGGTAGCGATTACAGCCTTGAGTCTTCTTGAGTATGAAGCTACAAGCTAGGCACATCAAAGATTTCTCTGTACTTTTCTCTGTTCATCTTTGCCTCGATCCTGACTATTCTCCCAGTCCCTGTTACTGAAAAACATCCCCACCGCATGATGCTGCCACCACCATGCTTCACCTTAGGGATGGTGCCAGGTTTCCTCCAGACGTGACTCTTGGCATTCAGGACAAAGAGTTCATTCTTGGTTTCATCATACCAGAGAATCTTGTTTCTCATGGTCTGAGAGTCTTTAGGTGCCTTTTGGCAAACTCCAAGTGGGCTGTCATGTGCCTTTTACTGAGGTGTGGCTTCCATCTGGCCACGCTATCATAAAGGCCTGATTGGTGGCGTGCTGCAGAGGTGGTTTCCCATCTGGAAGGTTCTCCCATCTCCGCAGAGGAACTCTAGAGCTCTGTCAGTGTTACCATCAGGTTCTTGTTCACCTCCCTGACCAAGGCCATTCTCCCCCAATTGCTCAGTTTGCCTGGGCGGCCAGCTCTAGGAAGAGTCTTGGTGGTTCCAAACTTCTTCCATTTAAGAATAATGTGGGCCACTTTGTTCTTGGGGACCTTCAATGCTGCAGACATTTTTTGGTACCCTTCCTCAGATATATGTCGGCACTCTACGGACAATTCCTTCGACCTCATGGCTTGGTTTTTGCTCTGACGTGCACTGGCAACTGTGGGACCTTAAATAGACAGGTGTGTGCCTTTCCCAAATCATGTCCAATCAATTGAAGTCACCCTAGGTGGACTCTAATCAAGCTGTAGAAAAATCTGAAGGATGATCAATGGAAACAGGATGCACCGGAGTTCAATTTTGAGTCTCATAGTAAAGGGACTAAATACTTATGTAAATAGGTATCTGTTTTTTATTTGTAATAAATGTGCAAAAATTTTAAAACCTGTTTTCGCTTTGTGATTATGGGGTATTGTGTGTAGATTGCTATTCATTTAATCAATTTTCGAATAAGGCTGTAACGTAACAAAATGTGGGAAAAGTCAAGGGGCCTGAATAATATCTGAAGGCACTGTATGACCTCTGGTCTCTCGTGGCTCCAGAAACAATGGCCTGCGGGAAAGTTCCTGTCCTGCACGGCAGCGCCTCCGAGAAGGGAGACGTACCGTTGGACCCCCGTTCACGCATCGTGGGGGGAACAGAGTGCCCTAAGGGTCACTGCCCCTGGCAGGTACAGTATGAACCAGTGGCGGCGGACAAGTTTATGTATCTGACGTAGAGGTGAAGTCTCTTTCCCCACGGTGTGTTTCTACAGGTGTTGTTAGTGAGAAATGAGAAGGGCTTTTGTGGAGGAGTCATCTACAAACCCACCTGGATCCTCACTGCCTCTCACTGCTTGGAGAATATCAAGGCCCAGCACCTGAAGGTGGTGGCAGGTATGGACTGTTTTTATTTAGAAAAGAGTCAATACAGCTGTTGTGTGTTGAAGTCTGAGTTGTTTCAACCTTTTCTGAATGTGCCCAGGTGAACATGACACAGAGAAAGACGAGGGTACGGAACAGACCATAGATGTGGCAGAGATCATTATGCACAACAGCTACGTGTCAGACACGGCGGACAGCGATATCGCCCTGCTACGTCTGAAGACTGCCATCACTATGACGCCTTTCGCCGTGCCCGTCTGCCTGCCCACCCGCTCGATGGCGGAGCGTGAGCTCTGGGCCATCAACCTCCACACGGTAAGTGGCTGGGGCCGGCGCAGCGAGAACGGCCCTACGTCACGTGTCCTCCGGCGGCTGGAGGTGCCACGTATACGTACCCAGGACTGCGTTGAGATGAGCGGTGTCACGCTAACGGCTAACATGTTCTGCGCCGGCTACATCGAGGGCAAGCAGGACTCCTGTAAGGGGGACAGCGGCGGACCACTAGTCACCCGCTACAGAGACACCACATTCCTTTTGGGTATCGTCAGCTGGGGAAAGGGGTGCGCCCGGCCGGGGAACTACGGGATTTACACCCGCGTGTCCAACTACCTGGACTGGATCCACAACTACACGGCAGAGCAGCCGACAGTGCAACCGACAACGCAGCCGACAGCACAGCCACAGAACACCACGACCACACTACAAAACACCACGGCCAATCCAAATGCAGTCTTATAAGTGTCACAGAACAGGAGCAGTGCTGAGCCCAGTACCTTATTGGGTTCAACTTGTAGTACATCTCTGAAACCATATTTGGCTTTCAGATTATATTATTTATATTTATCATGTTTTGTTTCTCGTGCTTCAACTACACTTTCTAAAGTTTTTCTGTATGTTTGTTGATTTTATGGTTTGATTTCCCTCTGAATTTTTTTTTTTTAATAAACGCTTGATTGATGCCAAAGTAAACTGACCCTTCTGCTGTGTCATGATAACCATCAAGGCAAACTGACTCTTACATAAGTTGGTGTTCAATTACAATGCATTTGCCATCTTAAAACAAAGCTGCTTGCATTCTGCACAAACCCCGCAGGCTCTTTGTGTATGTGGGGACAGTCACTGCATTATATGTTATGACCCCTGTGCAGTTAGTTGGACCAACAGGATTGAGGGTATAAAATGTAATTTTGTATTATCAGGGAACAATCTTCTCAAACTAAGGCAATTGTATATGTATTTAGCAAAATATGACCAGAATAGTGGTAGACATATGAACACAAAGGCTGTCAGAATTGCTGAGTGTTGTAGCCGTTTCAAATATATTACAATAAAACACTGTTCTAGAAGCATTCACTGATGTCTATTAATTAACATGATATGCAATATGATTCTGTAAATTGTGTTAAAATGAAGAAATGTGATGTGAAACCTTCCCCGTATATATTGCACCCTACTTGAAATCCCATTTGAGTAAATCAGTGATTGTTACTCTTATCTGTGAATCTATCTAAAAGATAGCGAAGGAGTCAGGTGCAGGACACATATACGAGTAACAATCACTGATTTACTCAATCCAAAACGTAACAAAATCCTGTTCCAAACAAGGACAAAACAGGACTCAAAATACAACACACCGGAATACACGAAAGACAATCACGCACAAAACAGAAAGGGAAACCAGAGGGTTAAATAAGGAACATAATTATGAGATGGGAACCAGGTGTGTAAACAGACAAAACAAAAGGAAAAATGAAACATGGATCGGTGGCGTCTAGAAAGCCGGTGACGTCGAAAGCTACCCGAACAAGGAGAGGGAACCACTTCGGTGGAAGTCGTTACAATTGGTCTGTCATTGCCACAACATTAATAGGTGTAATATGCCTAATCCTAATAAAAAAATATGATAGATATGTAGATAACACAACCAAATTAGGCAGGTTTGCAAAATGAATAATCTTTGTAAAATATTAGCAAAATGTTTCTAAAAATTTGCAAAAAACTCTATTTATATAACTGACTTTGGTTAGCATTTGGAGCCTTCATTTCTGTATTTTATTTTCAAACAATAAATTATAATATTCCTAAAGGGTTCTTTCACTGGTTTGTATTGATTATAATGATATACAATAATATGCCATATTGTTAAATGTAAAATCTAAGTATTGAATCCTGACATTCCAACATAACATTCTAACAAACCGCCTGCTGATGAGGGGAGTCAACTTACATAGCTGGCGAAGTACTAAAGTCTTAGGTCCTATGGTTTTTAAGATGAGATCCACACAATAGAATGTTCCATTGTTGCATGTGAACATTCCAACTTGTCTCAACATTCCTTTATCAGCCTGTGAACATTGTATTGCTTAGACTCCCATACAACAAGATATATAAAGGTGTGAAAAACATAGTAATCTACTGTTTAGGAGATAGGCTGTCATATATCAATTTGATCAGGGGCTTGTGGGGAACAATTTAATACCATCAAACCTTTGCTACCCAAAAGTGGATTTTTTTTCCGCTGGCCCATGGACTAGAACAGGCATTGAAACAAGCAAGCAATTCTATAAAGTTGTTTAAATACTTTGTAGCCTAGCTACTTTCTCCTGTTGTGCATCAGTGGGTCTATTTACACTGGGGGTACCTTTGGACCCTCCAAACAAGAGATAGGCCCTAGCTGTCTCTGCCTGGCCGGTTCCCCTCTCTCCACTGGGATTCTCTGCCTCTAACCCTATTACAGGGGCTGAGTCACTGGCTTACTTACTGGTGCTCTTCCATGCCGTCCCTAGGAGGGGTGCGTCACTTGAGTGGGTTGAGTCACTGATGTGATCTTCCTGTCTGGGTTGGCACCCCACCTTGGGTTGTGCCATGGCGGAGATCTTTGTGGGCTATACTCGGCCTTGTCTCAGGATGGTAAATTGGTGGTTGAAGATATCCCTCTAGTGGTGTGGGGGCTGTGTTTTTGCAAAGTGGGTGGGCTTATATCCTGCCTGTTTGGCCCTGTCCGGGAGTGTCGTTTGATGGGGCCACAGTGTCTCCCGACCCCTCCTGTCTCAGCCTCCAGTATTTATGCTGCAGTAGTTTATGTGTCGGGGGGCTAGGGCCAGTCTGTTATATCTGGAGTATTTCTCCTGTCTTATCAGGTGTCTTGTGTGAATTTAAGTATGTTCTCTCCAATTCTCTCTCTCTCTTTCTCTTTCTCTCTTTCTTTCTTTCTTTCTCTCGGAGGACCTGAGCCCTAGGACTATGCCTCAGGACTACCTGGCCTGATGACTCCTTGCTGTCCCCAGTCCACCTGGCCGTGCTGCTGCTCCAGTTTCAACTGTTCTGCCTGCGGCTATGGAACCTTGACCTGTTCACCGGACATGCTACCTGTCCCAGACCTGCTGTTTTCAACTCTCTAGAGACAGCAGGAGCGGTAGAGATACTCTGAATGATCGGCTATGAAAAGCCAACTGACATTTACTCCTGAGGTGCTGACCTGTTGCACCCTCGACAACCACTGTGATTATTATTATTTGACCCTGCTGGTCATCTATGAACATTTGAACATGTTGGCTATGTTCTGTTAAAATCTCCACCCGGCACAGCCAGAAGAGGACTGACCACCCCTCATAGCCTGGTTCCTCTCTAGGTTTCCTCCTAGGTTCTGGCCTTTCTAGGGAGTTTTTCCTAGCCACCGTGCTTCTACACCTGCATTGCTTGCTGTTTGGGGTTTTACGCTGTGTTTCTGTACAGCACCTTGAGATATCAGCTGATGTAAGAAGGGCTTTATCAATACATTTGATTTGGTTTGAGCTACATACATTCAATGATGCATATCATGAAATCAAATATTTGAATGATTGTGAACGATTATGATATTACAAAGGATAGTGAAAAATGTATTATAACAGGTAAATATAGGGATCAAAGGTCATATTTAAGATACACTACATGGCCAAAAGTATTTGGACAGCTGCTTGTCGAAGATCTCATTCCAAAACTGTTGCCACAAAGTTGGAAGCACAGAATTTTCTAGAATGTCATTGTATGTTGTAGCGTTAAGATTTCCCTTCACTGGAACTAAGGGCCCTAGCCTGAACCATGAAAAAGAACCCCAGAACATTATTCCTCCTCCACCAAACTTTACATTTGGCACTATGCATTGGGGCAGGTAGTGTTTTCCTGGCATCTGCCAAACCCAAATTCATCCAGATGGTGAAGCGTGATTCATCACTCAAGAGAATGCATTTCCACTGCTCCAGAGTCCAATGGCGACGAGCTTTACACCACTCCAGCCGACGCTTGGCATTGTGCATGGTGATCTTAGGCTTTTGTGCATCTGCTCGGCCATGGAAACCCATTTCATGAAGCTCCCGACTAACAGTTCTTGCGCTGATTTTGCTCCCAGGGGCAGTTTGGAACTCGGTAGTGAGTGTTGCAGCCGAGGACAGAATTTGTTTAAGCGCTAAGGACTTGGCGGTCCAGTTCTGTGAGCTTGTGTGGCCTACCACTTACCGGCTGAGACATTCTTATTCCTAGAAGTTTACACTTCACAATAACAGCACTTACAGTTGCCCAGCTCTAACAGAGCAGACATTTGAGGAACTGACTGAGCTCACTGAGCTCAGTACGGTCCATTCTACTGACATTGTTTGTCTATGGAGATTGCATGGCTGTGTGCTCGATTGTATACACGTCAGCAACTGGTGTGACTGAAATAGCCGAATCCACTCATTTGAAGGTGTGTCCACATTCTTTTGTCCATGTAGTGTAAGACATAGGCCTAATCCTCTGGTTCAGGTCTGGTCACCATCACCCAGATGTGGCAACTGTTTGCAGAGCAGTGGGAGTGAGCTGTTGGAGTGAGTGGGAGTGAGCTGTTGGAGTGAGTGGGAGTCATATGAGCTGGAATTGTTTACCTCAAATCGTTCCAGTTCTGGGTGATTCAGGTCCGCCACGATGCTGCTGAAAACATTTTGTGCACTTTGGGCCATTTCAACTGTCATTTCTGCCGCTGGTAAGTTTGTTTCGAAAACATATATTTTGAATCTAGCGTTACAGTTAGTTAAATGATAAAGTCATATTTTTTTTAAAGATGGAGAGGTGCCAAATGTCAGTTGTTGTCTTTCTTTTATGGTTTGTCATTCGATGTTTAAGTCTTCTTGAAGAAGGATGATGCGCACCTGGTGCTTGACAGAGCAAGGCGCGCCAACAGCGGCTACTTCGAGGAGGTGAAACAGGGCAATCTCGAGCGCGAGTGTGTCGAGGAAATTTGTAACTATGAAGAGGCTCGGGAAGTTTTCGAGGACGACGCCCAAACGGTGCAATTTTGTAGTAATTTCACTTGGTGAAATATTTGCTATTACTTTAATTGAAGCACTATTTTGATTTAATTTAATGAAATATTTAGCAATGCATAGGAACATGTGAGAATTCCAGAGAACTCTTAAAACTGACTATGTATGGTTTGTTTCCACAGAAAAGGTTTTGGTTGACATACACGGGTAAATCAGATTTTTCTATGTGGACTGTACACAAAAAATTCCAACCAGCCTAAAATATATGATAGAGTATTGCTTTCATTCATTTTCATAAAATGCTAATTATATTGTTGTATAAAATCCAATATGGTAATAACATACATGTTATCACATTCCTAATTTATTTGCACAAGAAATGTCCAGCATGTCAAATAGCAAATGTCATATCCTTTACCCTATTGATCCCTCTAAGGTCAGGATCCCTGCCTGGTCAACCCATGCAAAAACAATGGAACTTGTGTTTACATGGATGACTCTTACACATGTCAGTGTCTGGAAGGCTATGAAGGGAAATACTGTCAGACAGGTAGGAAGAGAATTCCTAGCTGCCATTTTTATACCAATAGTTTACGCCAGTGTTTCTTAATCCTGGTCCTGGGGTCCCAAAGGGGTGCACATTTCTGTTTTTGCCCTAGCACTGCACACCTGATTCCACTAATCAAATGTTAGATAATGAGTTGATTAGTTGAATCAAATCTAATGTTTTTGTCACATGCTCCGAATACAACAGACCTTACAGTAAAATGCTTACAGACAAGCCCTTAACCAACAATGCAGTTTTAAGAAAAATAAGTCTTAAGAAAGTATGTGTGCTCAGATGTGTAGTGCTAGGGCAAAAACCAAAATGTGCACCCCCTTTGGGTTTCCAGGACCAGGATTAAGCAACACCGGTTTTCACAATAGTTTCATACCAATAGTTTATTGTAATTCCGCAGTAGTAAGAGCACCCTAATGTGAAGTGTTGCCAACATTTGCTAGTGATATGATATGTTGACCGCATTCTGCTCATCCTACTTGCGTTTCCCCTTTCTCCCAACATACTGTAGTGTTTGAGGACACCCTGAAATGCCTCTCCCTTAACGGGGAGTGCGAGCACTTCTGTAACAGTTCTGGGTCAAGACGCAAGTGTTCCTGCGCTCCTGGTTATGCCCTGGGAGAGGACGGAAGAGAGTGTGTTGCCCAAGGTACTAACTGTAACGGACAGTAGATGAGCCCAGATGTTTTGTTAAAGACGGGAAATCCCTGTTTGTTACGAACAGACTGTAATATTTACAGAACCAAAAGGAGCCAGCATGCATTTGTTGATGTATGAATAGAGTTAGAAACAACAACTCGTCTGTCTGTCTATTATCAGTTCAGTATCCGTGTGGTAAAATCCCAGGCTTGGAAGCTCCGATGAGCCAGGCACGAGTCAAACTAGTCGGTGGGAACCACTGTCCCAAAGGAGCCTGTCCATGGCAGGTAACACATCAACGCCTGGCTGGAGAGCACAATGGATCCATCCACCTCTTTCACATTTGATTGGCCAATACTACCCTTCTACATTTTCGTAATTTAGCAGACATTCTTATCCAGAGGGATTTAGAGTAGTGAGTGCATTTTTTGTGCTTGTCTCCCATGGGAATTAAACCCACCATGCTGGAATTGCAAGCACCATGATCTACCAACTAAGCCACACAGGGCATTATGTGGCATAGTTGGTAGAATAACTAAACCACAGTCATTCCCATACAACCACTATCCTTGAAGTCAAAGGGTGTACTATTAACTAGGTTAGTATCTATTACCACCTCTTCCATTAGGCATTATATGACATTAGACAGTATTATTTTGGTTTATGTACAATGAGATGTGATGGATGAGTGGCCAATTTGTCTTTGTGATGGGACTGGTGGTTGCAGGTCCTATTGGAGCATAAAGGCACTAGTCTGTGTGGTGGGGTCATAGTTCATCCTGACTGGGTCATCACTGCTGCCCACTGTGTCGTGGATAGAGACACCAAGGACCTGATGGTGGTCGCAGGTAGGTTACGGTGTGGGTGTGGGTTGTGTTCCTTTCATAGAGCTTCTAGAAACATACATTATTTGTGTCCCTGTGTCACATAAACAAAACACTGTCCTAATTAACAACACTGTTTCCAGGGGAACACAACATTGACGTAGAAGAGGGCAGCGAGCAGAGGATCCCCGTGGCCAGAGCCATACCCTACAACCTGTACGACCCGGCAACAGGTGACAGTGACATCGCCCTGCTGCGTCTGAGAGGGCGTGTAACTCTGGGCCCTGACGCTGTACCCATCTGCCTGCCTCAGCAACACTTCGCCAAGAGCGAGCTGGCGGCCGTCCGCTTTCACACCCTTAGCGGCTGGGGGAAGCGCACCAACGGGGGCAACGATCCCAAACCTGGCACCCCGCCAGCCCCCTCCTCGCCCTTCCTCCGCAGGCTAGCCGTGCCCATCCTGCCCAACTCTGAGTGCACCCTCAAGAGCGGCTTCAACTTCACCCAGAACATGCTGTGTGCCGGCTACATGGAGGGGAACCAGGAGGCCTGTAGGGGGGACGACGGGAGCCCCCTGGTCACTTACTACGGGACCACCCACTTCCTGATGGGCGTGGTGGGCTGGGGGAAGGGCTGCCCCAAACAGGGTTTCTATGGCGTCTACACTACCGTAGCCAACTACCTGGACTGGGCTGAGGAGGTGATGAATACTCCTTCAGTCGTTGCCCCGGTGCCTTCAGTCAGTGCCCCGGTGATGCCATTCCTGCTAGAGATGGCATTAGATGAGGTTCAGATTCAGCAGGCTACGGAGAAGTTATTGCCACCACCTCCCAATGTGCAGAGCATTGGCTAACTCCCATTAAATTTGTCACCAGTCACCACACAACACCAATTGTCATTACAGTGAATCTATTGTCACATAACATGAATAGATATTTTTATAGTACATGGAAGCTACAGTATATAATGCTAATGGTGTAGCATATCGTCCTGTTTCATCACTTTGTAATCAGACATCTTTTCACTCTGCTATTCTTTTCATTTGACTCTTAATGTGAAGTGTTTATTTGAAGTGGTGATTTGGATGACCTGATGCCATACAGAATGTTTGACCTGATGCCATACAGAATGTTTGACGTGATGCCATACAGAATGTTTGACTGACGCCATACAGAATGTTTGACCTGATGCCATACAGAATGTTTGACCTGATGCCATACAGAATGTTTGACCTGATGCCATACAAAATGTTTGACCTGATGCCATACAAAATGTTTGACCTGATGCCATACAGAATGTTTGACCTGATGCCACACAGAATGTTTGACCTGATGCCATACAGAATGTTTGACCTGATGCCATACAGAATGTTTGACCTGATTCCATACAGAATGTTTGAGCTGATGCCATACAGAATGTTTGACCTGATGCCATACAGAATGTTTGACCTGATGCCATACAGAATGTTTGACCTGATGCCATACAGAATGTTTGACGTGATGTCATACAGAATGTTTGACGTGATGTCATACAGAATGTTTGACGTGATGCCATACAGAATGTTTGACCTGATGCCATACAGAATGTTTGACCTGATGCCATACAGAATGTTTGACCTGATGCCATACAGAATGTTTGACCTGATGCCATACAGAATGTTTGACCTGATGCCATACAGAATGTTTGACCTGATGCCATACAGAATGTTTGACCTGATGCCATACAGAATGTTTGACCTGATGCCATACAGAATGTTTGACCTGATGCCATACAGAATGTTTGACCTGACGCCATACAGAATGTTTGACCTGACGCCATACAGAATGTTTGACCTGACGCCATACAGAATGTTTGACGTGATGCCATACAGAATGTTTGACCTGATGCCATACAGAATGTTTGACTGATGCCATACAGAATGTTTGACCTGATGCCATACAGAATGTTTGACCTGATGTCATACAGAATGTTTGACTGATGCCATACAGAATGTTTGACTGATGCCATACAGAATGTTTGACCTGACGCCATACAGAATGTTTGACCTGATGCCATACAGAATGTTTGACCTGATGCCATACAGAATGTTTGACGTGATGCCATACAGAATGTTTGACGTGATGCCATACAGAATGTTTGCTTCCCAATACGTACATTTACTTCCAAAGTTTCCTCTCTGATAGCTGATGAATAAATATTACTTGCTGACAAACTAAATCTTTGCCTCCTTTGTGTTATTTGTGTGAGTGTGTGTGAGTGAATGAAAAGTCCAAATGTATCCATAGCCACACTTCAGCAGTAGCTCATCTACATGGTATTTTCTCTGAAATGCATATTATCTGAGTCATACGCATTTCTTTAGATTTGCCGTTTAAGGCACCACAACACAGCAGGCTAAACCATTGGAATAATAAGATAATTTGTGTTTACCTAAATATTCATGTTAACTTGCTGGGACAACTCAACAAACAGCAGATCATACCTTTAATCTTAGCATGCTGAGTATTGCTATACAACAGACTATTGCAGATGGCAATGATAAAACCAATATACTACCAGATATGGATCTCTTGGACTGGTATTACTTCCCAGTATGACCGATTTCCCTAAAACAAATATGTAGTTCGGCTATTTGTAACATTGTACTTTCAATCATGAGTCAGTCTAGGTAAATAATTAGATCAGATGGCAAACATTAACCAAATCCTATAGTTTTTAAGATGAGATCCACAATAGAATGTTCCATTGTTGCATGTGAACATTCCAACTTGTCTCAACATTCCTTTATCAGCCTGTGAACATTGTATTGCTTAGACTCCCATACAACAAGATACACTGCTCAAAAAAATAAAGGGAACACTAAAATAACACATCCTAGATCTGAATGAATGAAATATTCTTATTAAATACTTTTTTCCATACATACGGTAGTTGAATGTGCTGACAAAATCACAAAAATTATCAATGGAAATCAAATTTATCAACCCATGGAGGTCTGGATTTGGAGTCACACTCAAAATTAAAGTGGAAAACCACACTAGAGGCTGATCCAACTTTGATGTAATGTCCTTAAAACAAGTCAAAATGAGGCTCAGTAGTGTGTGTGGCCTCCGCGTGCCTGTATGACCTCCCTACAACGCCTGGGCATGCTCCTGATGAGGTGGCGGATGGTCTCCTGAGGGATCTCCTCCCAGACCTGGACTAAAGCATCCGCCAACTCCTGGACAGTCTGTGGTGCAACGTGGCGTTGGTGGATGGAGCGAGACATGATGTCCCAGATGTGCTCAATTGGATTCAGGTCTGGGGAACGGGCGGGCCAGTCCATAGCATCAATGCCTTCCTCTTGCAGGAGTTGCTGACACACTCCAGCCACATGAGGTCTAGCATTGTCTTGCATTAGGAGGAACCCAGGGCCAACCGCACCAACATATGGTCTCACAAGGGGTTTGAGGATCTCATCTCGGTACTTAATGGCAGTCAGGCTACCTCTGGCGAGCACATGGAGGGCTGTGCGGCCACCCTAAAGAAATGCCACCCCACACCATGACAGACCCACCGCCAAACCGGTCATGCTGGAGGATGTTGCAGGCAGCAGAACGTTCTCCACGGTGTCTCCAGACTGTCACGTCTGTCACGTGCTCAGTGTGAACCTGCTTTCATCTGTGAAGAGCATAGGGCGCCCGTGGCGAATTTGCCAATCTTGGTGTGCTCTGGTAAATGCCAAACGTCCTGCACGGTGTTGGGCTGTAAGCACAACCCCCACCTGTGGACGCCGGGCCCTCATACCACCCTCAAGGAGTCTGTTTCTGACCGTTTGAGTAGACACATGCACATTTGTGGCCTGCTGGAGGTCATTTTGCAGGGCTCTGGCAGTGCTCCTCCTGCTCCTCCTTGCACAAAGGCGGAGGTAGCGGTCCTGCTGCTGAGTTGTTGCCCTCCTACGGCCTCCTCCACGTCTCCTGATGTACTGGCCTGTCTCCTGGTAGCGCCTCCATGCTCTGGACACTACGCTGAGAGACACAGCAAACCTTCTTGCCACAGCTCGCATTGATGTGCCATCCTGGATGAGCTGCACTACCTGAGCCACTTGTGTGGGTTGTAGACTCCGTCTCATGCTACCACTAGAGTGAAAGCACCGCCAGCATTCAAAAGTGACCAAAACATCAGCCAGGAAGCATAGGTACTGAGAAGTGGTCTGTGGTCACCACCTGTAGAACCACTCCTTTATTGGGGGTGTCTTGCTAAATGCCTATAATTTCCACCTGTTGTCTATTCCATTTGCACAACAGCATGTGACATTTATTGTCAATCAGTGTTGCTTCCTAAGTGGACAGTTTGATTTCACAGAAGTGTGATTGACTTGGAGTTACATTGTGTTGTTTAAGTGTTCCCTTTATTTTTTTGAGCAGTGTATATAAAGGTGTGAAAAACATAGTAATCTACTGTTTAGGAGATAGGCTATCGTATATCAATTTGATCAGGGGCTTGTGGGGAACAATTTAATACCATCAAACCTTTGCCACCCAAAAGTGGATTTTTTTTCTGCTGGCCCATGGACTAGAACAGGCATTGAAACAAGCAAGCAAATCTATAAAGTTGGTTAAATCCTTTGTAGCCTAGCTACTTTCTCCTGTTGTGCATCAGTGGGTCTATTTACACTGGGGGTACCTCTGGACCCTCCAAACAAGAAATAGGCCCTAGCTGTCTCTGCCTGTCTCTCCACTGGGATTCTCTGCCTCTAACCCTATTACAGGGGCTGAGTCACTGGCTTACTAGTGCTCTTCCATGCCGTCCCTAGGAGGGGTGCGTCACTTGAGTGGGTTGAGTCACTGATGTGATCTTCCTGTCTGGGTTGGCACCCCCCCTTGGGTTGTGCCGTGGCGGAGATCTTTGTGGGCTATACTCGGCCTTGTCTCAGGATGGTAAATTGGTGGTTGAAGATATCCCTCTAGTGGTGTGGGGGCTGTGCTTTTGCAAAGTGGGTGGGGTTATATCCTGCCTGTTTGGCCCTGTCCGGGGGTATCGTTGGATGGGGCCACAGTGTCTCCCGACCCCTCCTGTCTCAGCCTCCAGTATTTATGCTGCAGTAGTTTATGTGTCGCGGGTCTAGGGCCAGTCTGTTTTATCTGGAGTATTCCTCCTGTCTTATCAGGTGCCTTGTGTGAATTTAAGTATGTTCTCTCTAATTCTCTCTCTCTTTCTCTCTTTCTCTCAGAGGACCTGAGCCCTACGACTATGCCTCAGGATGACCTGGCCTGATGACTCCTTGCTGTCCCCAGTCCACCTGGCCGTGCTGCTGCTCCAGTTTCAACTGTTCTGCCTGCGGCTATGGAACCCTGACCTGTTCACCGGACATGCTACCTGTCCCAGACTTGCTGTTTTCAACTCTCTAGAGACAGCAGGAGCGGTAGAGATACTCTGAATGATCAGATATGAAAAGCCAACTGACATTTACTCCTGAGGTGCTGACCTGTTGCACCCTCGACAACCACTGTGATTATTATTATTTGACCCTGCTGGTCATCTATGAACATTTGAACATGTTGGCTATGTTCTGTTAAAATCTCCACCCGGCACAGCCAGAAGAGGACTGACCACCCCTCATAGCCTGGTTCCTCTCTAGGTTTCTTCCTAGGTTCTGGCCTTTCATGGGAGTTTTTCCTAGCCACCGTGCTTCTACACCTGCATTGCTTGCTGTTTGGGGTTTTACGCTGGGTTTCTGTACAGCACTTTGAGATATCAGCTGATGTAAGAAGGGCGTTATCAATACATTTGATTTGATTTGAGCTACATACATTCAATTATAATTATATCATGAAATCAAATATGTGAACGATTCTGATATTACAAAGGATAGTGAAAAATGTATTATAACAGGTAAATATAGGGATCAAATGTCATATTTAAGATACAATACATGGCCAAAAGTATTTGGACAGCTGCTTGTCGAAAATCTCATTCCAAAACTGTTGCCACAAAGTTGGAAGCACAGAATTTTCTAGAATGTCATTGTATGCTGTAGCGTTAAGATTTCCCTTCACTGGAACTAAGGGCCCTAGCCTGAACCATGAAAAAGAACCCCAGAACATTATTCCTCCTCCACCAAACTTTACATTTGGCACTATGCATTGGGGCAGGTAGTGTTTTCCTGGCATCTGCCAAACCCAGATTCGTCCAGATGGTGAAGCGTGATTCATCACTCAAGAGAATGCATTTCCACTGCTCCAGAGTCCAATGGCGACGAGCTTTACACCACTCCAGCCGACGCTTGGCATTGTGCATGGTGATCTTAGGCTTTTGTGCATCTGCTCGGCCATGGAAACCCATTTCATGAAGCTCTCGACTAACAGTTATTGCGCTGATTCTGCTCCCAGAGGCAGTTTGGAACTCGGTAGTGAGTGTTGCAGCCGAGGACAGAATTTGTTTAAGCACTAAGGACTTGGCGGTCCAGTTCTGTGAGCTTGTGTGGCCTACCACTTACCAGCTGAGACATTCTTATTCCTAGAAGTTTACACTTCACAATAACAGCACTTACAGTTGCCCAGCTCTAACAGAGCAGAAATTTGAGGAACTGACTGAGCTCACTGAGCTCAGTACGGGCCATTCTACTGACATTGTTTGTCTATGGAGATTGCATGGCTGTGTGCTCGATTGTATACACGTCAGCAACTGGTGTGACTGAAATAGCCGAATCCACTCATTTGAAGGTGTGTCCACATTATTTTGTCCATGTAGTGTAAGACATAGGCCTAATCCTCTGGTTCAGGTCTGGCCACCATCACCCAGATGTGGCAACTGTTTGCAGAGCAGTGGGAGTGAGCTGTTGGAGTGGGTGGGAGTGAGCTTTTGGAGTGGGTGGGAGTGAGCTGTTGGAGTGAGTGGGAGTCATATGAGCTGGCATTGTTTGCCTCAAACCGCTTCAGTTTTGGGTGATTCAGGTAAGCCACGATGCTGCTGAAAAAAAATTGTGCACTTTGGGCCATTTCAAATGTCATTTCTGCCGCTGGTAAGTTTGTTTCGAAAACATATATTTTGAATCTAGCGTTACAGTTAGTTAAATGATAAAGTCATATTTTTTTTTAAAGATGGAGAGTGTAAGGAAGTGCTATTTCTTATGCAGGTGACCAGCCTACTGCTATTACATTGCTATAACTGAGACAACGTATTTTCACAGTAAAACATGTTAGGTCCCATACAGGATAGCTCCCACACCCACACACACAGCACACACACATTACACACACTAACTGCCGAGGACACACAGATAAGACATACACCCACACATTGGGAGGAAGAGACAGCCTTGACTTGCAGAAAACAGCGCACACACCTAATCTCCTTTTTAGCTGAACATTGTGTGACAAAGAACAAGACTCAGAGGGATGACGGACGGCCCAACAGGGCCAATCCAAGAAGACTACACCTCAGCCTGAACCAACCCGAAGACCCGATCTTCTAGAATCAACCTACTTTCTGTTCTGTATATGAGACATGTGCACTCTGTTATCTGCGCTTCTTTTCTGCTGGTTCCTTAAGAACCGAATGAAATGGCCCGTATACGTTGTACCAGATATCTTTACTCATAATTAAACTGTCACTTGTCATACAATAGACCACCTTGTCTGAATCGATCCTTGACCGGCTCACCCTCCTACATATCCCATCATTAACAAGAGGTGCAAAATGTCAGTTGTTGTCTTTCCTTTATGTATTGTCATTCGATGTTTAAGTCTTCTTGTCGAAGGATGATGCTCACCTGGTGCTTGACAGAGCAAGGCGCGCCAACAGCGGCTACTTCGAGGAGGTGAAACAGGGCAATCTCGAGCGCGAGTGTGTCGAGGAAATTTGTAACTATGAAGAGGCTCGGGAAGTTTTCGAGGACGACGCCCAAACGGTGCAATTTTGTAGTAATTTCACTTGGTGAAATATTTGCTATTACTTTGATTGAAGCACTATTTTATTTTATTTGAATGAAATATTTAGCAATGCATAGGAACATGTGAGAATTCCAGAGAACTCTTAAAACTGACTATGTATGGTTTGTTTCCACAGAAAAGGTTTTGGTTGACATACACGGGTAAATCAGATTTTTCTATGTGGACTGTACACAAACAATTCCAACCAGCCTAAAATATATGATAGAGTATTGCATTCATTCATTTTCATAAAATGCTAATTATATTGTTGTATAAAATCCAATATGGTAATAACATACATGTTATCACATTCCTAATTTATTTGCACAAGAAATGTCCAGCATGTCAAATAGCAAATGTCATATCCTTTACCCTATTGATCCCTCTAAGGTCAGGATCCCTGCCTGGTCAACCCATGCAAAAACAATGGAACTTGTGTTTACATGGATGACTCTTACACATGTCAGTGTCTGGAAGGCTATGAAGGGAAATACTGTCAGACAGGTAGGAAGAGAATTCCTAGCTGCCATTTTTATACCAATAGTTTACGCCAGTGTTTCTTAATCCTGGTCCTGGGGTCCCAAAGGGGTGCACATTTCTGTTTTTGCCCTAGCACTGCACACCTGATTCCACTAATCAAATGTTAGATAATGAGTTGATTAGTTGAATCAAATCTAATGTTTTTGTCACATGCTCCGAATACAACAGACCTTACAGTAAAATGCTTACAGACAAGCCCTTAACCAACAATGCAGTTTTAAGAAAAATAAGTCTTAAGAAAGTATGTGTGCTCAGATGTGTAGTGCTAGGGCAAAAACCAAAATGTGCACCCCCTTTGGGTTTCCAGGACCAGGATTAAGCAACACCGGTTTTCACAATAGTTTCATACCAATAGTTTATTGTAATTCCGCAGTAGTAAGAGCACCCTAATGTGAAGTGTTGCCAACATTTGCTAGTGATATGATATGTTGACCGCATTCTGCTCATCCTACTTGCGTTTCCCCTTTCTCCCAACATACTGTAGTGTTTGAGGACACCCTGAAATGCCTCTCCCTTAACGGGGAGTGCGAGCACTTCTGTAACAGTTCTGGGTCAAGACGCAAGTGTTCCTGCGCTCCTGGTTATGCCCTGGGAGAGGACGGAAGAGAGTGTGTTGCCCAAGGTACTAACTGTAACGGACAGTAGATGAGCCCAGATGTTTTGTTAAAGACGGGAAATCCCTGTTTGTTACGAACAGACTGTAATATTTACAGAACCAAAAGGAGCCAGCATGCATTTGTTGATGTATGAATAGAGTTAGAAACAACAACTCGTCTGTCTGTCTATTATCAGTTCAGTATCCGTGTGGTAAAATCCCAGGCTTGGAAGCTCCGATGAGCCAGGCACGAGTCAAACTAGTCGGTGGGAACCACTGTCCCAAAGGAGCCTGTCCATGGCAGGTAACACATCAACGCCTGGCTGGAGAGCACAATGGATCCATCCACCTCTTTCACATTTGATTGGCCAATACTACCCTTCTACATTTTCGTAATTTAGCAGACATTCTTATCCAGAGGGATTTAGAGTAGTGAGTGCATTTTTTGTGCTTGTCTCCCATGGGAATTAAACCCACCATGCTGGAATTGCAAGCACCATGATCTACCAACTAAGCCACACAGGGCATTATGTGGCATAGTTGGTAGAATAACTAAACCACAGTCATTCCCATACAACCACTATCCTTGAAGTCAAAGGGTGTACTATTAACTAGGTTAGTATCTATTACCACCTCTTCCATTAGGCATTATATGACATTAGACAGTATTATTTTGGTTTATGTACAATGAGATGTGATGGATGAGTGGCCAATTTGTCTTTGTGATGGGACTGGTGGTTGCAGGTCCTATTGGAGCATAAAGGCACTAGTCTGTGTGGTGGGGTCATAGTTCATCCTGACTGGGTCATCACTGCTGCCCACTGTGTCGTGGATAGAGACACCAAGGACCTGATGGTGGTCGCAGGTAGGTTACGGTGTGGGTGTGGGTTGTGTTCCTTTCATAGAGCTTCTAGAAACATACATTATTTGTGTCCCTGTGTCACATAAACAAAACACTGTCCTAATTAACAACACTGTTTCCAGGGGAACACAACATTGACGTAGAAGAGGGCAGCGAGCAGAGGATCCCCGTGGCCAGAGCCATACCCTACAACCTGTACGACCCGGCAACAGGTGACAGTGACATCGCCCTGCTGCGTCTGAGAGGGCGTGTAACTCTGGGCCCTGACGCTGTACCCATCTGCCTGCCTCAGCAACACTTCGCCAAGAGCGAGCTGGCGGCCGTCCGCTTTCACACCCTTAGCGGCTGGGGGAAGCGCACCAACGGGGGCAACGATCCCAAACCTGGCACCCCGCCAGCCCCCTCCTCACGCTTCCTCCGCAGGCTAGCCGTGCCCATCCTGCCCAACTCTGAGTGCACCCTCAAGAGCGGCTTCAACTTCACCCAGAACATGCTGTGTGCCGGCTACATGAAGGGGAACCAGGAGGCCTGTAGGGGGTACGACGGGAGCCCCCTGGTCACTTACTACGGGACCACCCACTTCCTGATGGGCGTGGTGGGCTGGGGGAAGGGCTGCCCCAAACAGGGTTTCTATGGCGTCTACACTGCCGTAGCCAACTACCTGGACTGGGCTGAGGAGGTGATGAATACTCCTTCAGTCGTTGCCCCGGTGCCTTCAGTCAGTGCCCCGGTGATGCCATTCCTGCTAGAGATGGCATTAGATGAGGTTCAGATTCAGCAGGCTACGGAGAAGTTATTGCCACCACCTTCCAATGTGCAGAGCATTGGCTAACTCCCATTAAATTTGTCACCAGTCACCACACAACACCAATTGTCATTACAGTGAATCTATTGTCACATAACATGAATAAATATTTTTATAGTACATGGAAGCTACAGTATATCATGCTAATGGTGTAGCATATCGTCCTGTTTCATCACTTTGTAATCAGACATCTTTTCACTCTGCTATTCTTTTCATTTGACTCTTAATGTGAAGTGTATATTTCAAGTGGTGATTTGGATGACCTGATGCCATACAGAATGTTTGACCTGATGCCATACAGAATGTTTGACGTGATGCCATACAGAATGTTTGACCTGATGCCATACAGAATGTTTGACTGATGCCATACAGAATGTTTGACCTGATGCCGTACAGAATGTTTGACCTGATGCCATACAGAATGTTTGACCTGATGCCATACAGAATGTTTGACGTAACGCCATACAGAATGTTTGACCTGATGCCGTACAGAATGTTTGACCTGATGCCATACAGAATGTTTGACGTGACGCCATACAGAATGTTTGACCTGACGCCATACAGAATGTTTGACCTGACGCCATACAGAATGTTTGACCTGACGCCATACAGAATGTTTGACCTGACGCCATACAGAATGTTTGACCTGACGCCATACAGAATGTTTGACGTGATGCCATACAGAATGTTTGACCTGATGCCATACAGAATGTTTGACCTGATGCCATACAGAATGTTTGACCTGATGCCATACAGAATGTTTGACGTGATGCCATACAGAATGTTTGACCTGATGCCATACAGAATGTTGACTGATGCCATACAGAATGTTTGACCTGATGCCATACAGAATGCTTGACTGATGCCATACAGAATGTTTGACCTGATGCCGTACAGAATGTTTGACCTGATGCCATACAGAATGTTTGACCTGATGCCATACAGAATGTTTGACCTGATGCCATACAGAATGTTTGACCTGATGCCATACAGAATGTTTGACTGATGCCATACAGAATGTTTGACTGATGCCATACAGAATGTTTGACCTGATGCCATACAGAATGTTTGACCTGATGCCATACAGAATGTTTGACCTGATGCCATACAGAATGTTTGACCTGATGCCATACAAAATGTTTGACCTGATGCCATACAGAATGTTTGACCTGATGCCATACAGAATGTTTGACCTGATGCCATACAGAATGTTTGACCTGATGCCATACAGAATGTTTGACTGATGCCATACAGAATGTTTGACGTGATGCCGTACAGAATGTTTGACCTGATGCCATACAGAATGTTTGACCTGATGCCATACAGAATGTTTGACCTGATGCCATACAGAATGTTTGACCTGATGCCATACAGAATTTTTGACCTGATGCCATACAGAATGTTTGACGTGATGCCATACAGAATGTTTGACGTGATGCCATACAGAATGTTTGACTGATGCCATACAGAATGTTTGACCTGATGCCATACAGAATGTTTGACTGATGCCATACATAATGTTTGACCTGATGCCATACAGAATGTTTGACTGATGCCATACAGAATGTTTGACGTGATGCCATACAGAATGTTTGACCTGATGCCATACAGAGTGTTTGACCTGATGCCATACAGAATGTTTGACTGATGCCATACAGAATGTTTGACGTGATGCCTGTACAGAATGTTTGACCTGATGCCGTACAGAATGTTTGACTGATGCCATACAGAATGTTTGACCTGATGCCATATAGAATGTTTGACTGATGCCATACAGAATGTTTGACCTGATGCCATACAGAATGTTTGACCTGATGCCATACAGAATGTTTGACCTGATGCCATACAGAATGTTTGACCTGATGCCATACAGAATGTTTGACTGATGCCATACAGAATGTTTGACGTGATGCCATACAGAATGTTTGACTGATGCCATACAGAATGTTTGACGTGATGCCATACAGAATGTTTGACTGATGCCATACAGAATGTTTGACTGATGCCATACAGAATGTTTGACTGATGCCATACAGAATGTTTGACGTGATGCCATACAGAATGTTTGACCTGATGCCATACAGAATGTTTGACTGATGCCATACAGAATGTTTGACTGATGCCATACAGAATGTTTGACGTGATGCCATACAGAATGGTTGACGTGATGCCATACAGAATGTTTGACTGATGCCATACAGAATGTTTGACTGATGCCATACAGAATGTTTGACTGATGCCATACAGAATGTTTGACCTGATGCCATACAGAATGTTTGACTGATGCCATACAGAATGTTTGACGTGATGCCATACAGAATGTTTGACCTGATGCCATACAGAATGTTTGCTTCCCAATACGTACATTTACTTCCAAAGTTTCCTCTCTGATAGCTGAAGAATAAATATTACTTGCTGACAAACTAAATCTTTGCCTCATTTGTGTTATTTGTGTTATTTGTGTGTGTGAGTGTGTGTGAGTGAATGAAAAGTCCAAATGTATCCATAGCCACACTTCAGCAGTTGCTCATCTACATGGTATTTTCTCTGAAATGCAAATTATCTGAGTCATACGCATTTCTTTAGATTAGCTGTTTAAGGCACCACAACACAGCAGGCTAAACCATTGGAATAGATACCTTAGTGTCAATATTAGCTCAGTGATTTGGACCTCAGAACACTGATCACATGATCACTGAGGATTTTGTGCCCCTTCCTGAGAGCTGTTCTGATTGGCTCAAATAAGGGCTGTCTGTCATGCTGAAGAGTGCAGAGCTAAATGGTGGTCTGGACAAGGCCTTGCCTCTCTGAATGGTGAAGACTGGATTTGAAGTGAGTCCTCCCTCTCTCTCTCTCTCTCTTCCCTTCTCTCTCCACTCTTTCTCTCAAACATCCCTAATCCCTCTTTTTTTACCCTCTTGTCCTCCCCCTTTCTTTCTCTCTTCTCCTTTTTATTTTCTACCCCCCCCCCCCCCCCCCCCCCCCCCCCACACACACACACACAAACACACACACACATTCCTTCCTCTCCCTCTCTCTTCAGCATGTTCTCTCTCTTCCTGTCTCTCAGGTCATTGCCCTCCCTCTCCGCCCGCTCTCTCCAGAGTTGTGCTCCACAGAGCAGCCAGGAGTAGAGAGGTGCCTCACCCAGAGATCAGGCCATGTTTCGGCTGTCCCAAACCTGTTTCCTTCTCCTGCTGCTGCACGTCGTGGCCTCCGAGGGTACGTTCAAACACCCCACCGTCTCAAACGGTTGACAAATAGTTATGTAGAGAGAAAGTGAGGGAGACTCTGGGGTTTAGTCAGTGTCAGTTATTGCGGTCAGTGTGTGAGTACGGGTGAGGGCTGGTGACTGGGATGTGTGTGTTGATATATTTTATGGTGTGTCTGTATCTCTGATTGCTTTGATGATTGTGATGACTGTGTGCTAGACACGCATGCTGTGATGATGACAACAGCCTAATTGATGGAAAAGATGATAATGATGATGGTGATGACGATGACGATGACAGTCATTAATATGGTGATGATTATGGTAATGATAGTGATGATGATGACGATGATGGTGATGAAGATGGTGATGATGATAGTGATGAAGATGGTGATGATGATGAAGATGACGATGGTGATGATGATGATGAAGATGACGATGGTGATGACGATGATGATGGTGCCCTGCTGCCACTGATACCGATTTTTCCCTGTGTCCCCAGTCTTCCTGAACAGTGACGATGCTAACCAGGTTCTGAACCGGCGGCGGCGGGCCAACAGCCCATTTGAGGAGTGGCGGCAGGGAGACATGGAGAGAGAGTGTATCGAGGAACGCTGTGACAGAGAGGAGGCTAGGGAGATCTTTGAGGACGACAAACTGACTGTAAATTGGCATTCTCCATCTTTGTTTCTATCTATCTCTCTTTAAACCGGAAACACATGTATGTCTGCGTTCCAGTCACATAAATCACAATCCTGTTTAGTCACTCCTCACTTTGCACTCATTCACACCACCTTTACACGCTCATGATTTCAACCAGAAATTCCTTTGTTTTTGGAATCTTGACCTTTCTGGTTTGAATTTGTGATGTTTGTGTCTCTTTTTACCTCTTTCCCTCAGACTGAATTCTGGAACACATATTACGGTAAGGCCCAGGAGTCTGTTGAGGCTAAGGGTTGGCGCAAGAGGCTAGGGATTGGATCACATGGAGTTTTCTGATTAGAGCTGGGTTGGAGTCAGGTTGGGGTCAGATTGGGGTCAACCTAGTCAGATCAGGAAGTAAAGGACTCACGACCACACACCAAAACAATGGGCTATTTTCAATTCATGAATTGATTGTTTGCAGTGTGTTTGGTGTTGCTGTGCTGTTAGGTCCATGGCAAGAAATAAACTGTGTTTCACAGATGGAGATGCCTGTGTTTCTAAGCCATGTGTCCACAATGGCGTCTGCAAGGACGGGATTGGGATGTACACCTGCTTCTGTCTCGCTGGATTCCAGGGGTACAACTGTGAGATTGGTATGTCTTCTTCTCCCTTTGCTCTTGAAATGACATAGACGCCAGAAATATCTTGACTCCAAGTTACTCCATAGTCAGAAACAACACCTGGCTCTAATCATGACTGTGATCTGTGTCTAATCTGGATCCGTGATGTGATGCTGTTCTGCAGCCATTCCTGAGCTGTGTGAGAATAAGAATGGAGACTGTGATCACTTCTGCCACGTGAAGAAGGACAGTGTGCAATGCTCCTGTGCTGATGGCTACTATCTGGACACAGACGACAAGTCCTGCCTTTCCAACGGTGGGTGGGTGGGTGGGTGGGTGGGTGGGTGAGTGGGTGAGTGAGTGAGTGAGTGAGTGACACAGACAGACAGACAGACATACATACATACATACATACATACATACATACATACATACATATACATACATACATACATACATACATGATCCATTCTCCATTCTCCAACATGGACTGGTAGTAGGTTGGAGGTTGGGCTTAGTTAGTACCTAATAACATTGTTGCCCTTTTGTCATTGAAGAGGCCTTTAAGTGTGGCTTTGTGGTATCCAAGAACACCCGCAGCATCTTCATCTACCAGCCTAACACCACTGCCACCAACACCACTGAAAAGACCAACATGATGGAGGACCCTATCAGGGAAACGGCCTGGAACGTAACCCAACAGAGAGAAATCCAATTTGCATTTGAGGATGACGTTATCGAAATGGTGAAGGAGAAGCCAGTCTTTGCCGAGGCGAGAGGCAACACCCGTATTGTCAATGGGGAGGAGTGTCCTCCTGGAGAATGTCCCTGGCAGGTAGAGTAGAGAAACCTCTAGTGGGGTTCCCTCTAAATAGCGTTCAGAGTTGTTTGTTTCTGCAACTCTTTCTTTCTCTTTCTCTCTATTTCTCTCTCTCTCTCTCATATATATATCTCTTTGTCTCTCTTTCTTTCTCTCTCTCTCGCTTTCATTCTTTCTCTTTGTTTCTCTCTTTTTCTCTGTCTATCTGTTTCTCTCTTCCTCTATCTTTCTCTCTCTCCCTCTCATTCTTTCTCTCTCTCCTTCTCTCCCTCTCTCCACAGGCTTTCCTGGTAAACCACGAGGACAGGGGCTTCTGTGGAGGAACCATCCTGAATAAGTACTTCATCTTAACGGCAGCACATTGCATGAACCAGACACGCTCCTTTTACGTTGTCCTCGGTAGGTACCGTTAGCCAATCACCTTTAACAGTGGTCTCTACATCTGGGAATTGTTTTTAAGTGAATCATATCCTATATAATATAATTGTGCCATAATCACAAAACTTCATTATCAGAAAAGTATATTGCTGTGTACAGCATAGTTGCTAACTGGGTGAAATAACAACAGTCAATAACCATACCACCCATACATAGCCTAAGTTGTAGCAGCCTATCAAACGAATTTAATTGATTGAAATCAAACCTCCCCATTGGTCCATCTGCCTTCAGGAGAGTTTGACACGGAGGTGAAGGATGGGCGGGAGGCCATCCACCAGGTGGAACAGGTGTTCATCCACAGGTCCTACATCTCCACCACCTATCACAACGACATCTCCCTCGTCATGCTGAAGGACCCTATCAAGTTCACCCAGTTCATCCTCCCTGCCTGCCTGCCTGAACGAGACTTTGCAGAGAAGGTCTGTAGCATGATGTACTACACATAATTCTCTGTGTGACACATCTGGTTTTATCCAGTGATGCATATAAACATACAGTATATAATGAATCTGTCTATGGTTTATATCTTAGTAAAGATGTTCCTGAACCTAACATAATGGTGTCCTGTCTACTTATCAATACAAGGTGTTGATGAAACAGCACGACGGGCTGGTGAGTGGGTTCGGCCGTGTGGGGGAGGCCAAGCAGCCGTCCACCATCCTGCTGCGTCTGACCGTGCCCTACGTACCCCGGGCCACCTGCCTTCAGTCCAGCCAGCACAAGATCTCCAACCGCATGTTCTGCGCCGGCTACGATAAGGAGAAGAAGGACGCGTGCCAGGGGGACAGCGGAGGACCCCACGTCACCCGTTACGGGGACACTTGGTTCGTGACGGGTGTGGTGAGCTGGGGCGAGGGGTGCGCCCGTGAGGGCAAGTACGGCATCTACACGCAGGTGTCCAAGTACATCGACTGGATCCGGGCGGTCATGGGGAAGTTTCTCCCCAAGGAGGGAGGGAAGAGGAAGACGAGGGGGGCAGGTAGAATGCACTCAATGATGTGGGTTTGAGGGAGACAAAGGAGAGAGGAGAACCAATCATTAAAGAGGCTTGGGGAATTATGGGCAATAAACATTGTTGTGTGGTTTATCATTGTTTTTCACAAAATGTATCCAAGACCAAGTAACTTAAGGTAAAGAAAAAAACATGTTTTGTTTGAATGTCCAGTTATCACATACCAACATTAAACTACATTACACAATATGAAGTTGAGTCAGGAGTGCCATTAGACAGAAATGTTCCTACTGTTCCTGTTTTTTTAAAGTACAAACTGAATCGATCGTATCAGAAAAACAGCAGGGTTCAAAGGTCACCATTGACTTGAATCATTGCTGGTGTAAGTACCGAGCACACAAGGATAGGTGGATTTGCTGTTTGCTCTACTGTGTGTACAGTCTAGAGTCCATCTGTGGGACATTGTGTTTGTGAAGACCTCATGTTATACAATGAGTTTTACTGAACGTTTCATCTCAATTCATCTTCATAACATTAGCATATTAGTAGCATATTTGGTAGATATTATATTACATACAATTGCTAATGAGGCACCATCTTTAAACTATCTAGAGCTGGCACCAGCTACATTTATTACGTCAGGTGACAGGGAGATCCACATAAATTACGCTATCCTGGAGAAATTCACACCACATAACTTTGTTGGCGTATACAGCAATGACTAAAAACGGACATTTGGGCTGGCAAGCGGGTGGGGGTTTACTTGGCAATGTTAACCCGCCAGCATGGTTGTGTGTGTAAGACAGAAAGATAGAGAGAGAGAGCGCAAGAGAGAGAGAGATAGACAGGGCTACAGACAGGACCTTGGCACAGGCAGAGAGGCTTGTGGGTACGGTGTGGATGTGGATTGTAATGGGCTCGTGGAGGCAATGGTGGTTTCTGTCTCTCTCTCTTCTGAGCAGTGTCCTCCTGGTCTGCAGCTATGGGAGAGGTAAGCCACTGCACTGTGAAAGCTACAGGACCAAGTAGACATTTTGTTAATCATACCTTCAGGCTGACAATGACTTTGCTAGCATAGTTTTCCAGTCTACATATGACCAGCATAGTGTTGTGTATGCAATAGTGGAGGCTGCTGAGGAGAGAACGGCTCATAATAATGTCTGGAATGGAGTTTAATAGATGGAATGGAGTAAATGGAACGGTATGAAAACCATGTTTTGTCCCCTTAGCAGCCTCCACAGGTATACATTAAACAAACTGTTCTGTATGTAATTAAATGGCATGAAACTCAATGATGGTACCACTTAAAGTGAAAACTCTTCATGTTTAACTTTCCACCATTTAACACATTATCCTCAACCTGGAAGGAGAAAAATGAATACTGAGTCACTTCTGGTTTGTCTCACTTTTCAGTTGTTGTTGTTCCACATGTCTTCTCCCTCCTCCTCCCCTTCCTTCCCCTCCTCTCCTCCCGTTCATCCACCTCCCCTTCCCCTCCTCTTCATTAACCTGCCCCTCCCCCCTCTTCATCCACTTCCCCTCCTATCCCTTCTCCTTTCCCTCCTCCTCTTCATCTACCTCCTCCTCTCCTGCTCTTCCTCCACCTCCTCCCTGACCCTCAGTGTTCAGACCCCCTGCGTACGCCAGCACGGTCTTCCTACGGTCGAAGAGAGCGAATGCGTTCTTCTTGGAGGAGATGCTTCAGGGGAACCTGGAGAGAGAGTGTTATGAGGAGACCTGCAACTACGAGGAGGCCAGGGAGTACTTTGAAGACACACCCAAAACTGTGAGCAGTTTAGGCCTACAGGGTGCATCTCAATAGTCTAAAATGCATTCCTTTCCTTGACTCCTTTCCTTCAACTGCACTAATCTGACAACATAAGCAATCTCCTTATCCATAACTAATGTATTAGTTTTCTGATTTAAACCCTGTGTCCATTGTCTCTCTCTCTCTCTCTCATACCTCAATAGGACACTTTCTGGAATGTCTACGTAGGTATGTCTCATTCTTTTGAATCGCGGCAGAGGGGTGTTGGGTTTTCTCCCGACTCCAGATATTGAATCCCCTCCCTTCTTCTTCCTCCTCAGATGGGGACCAGTGCAAACCCAATCCCTGTCTCCATGGCGGCAGCTGCAAGGACAGCATTGGAGGTTTCACCTGTAGCTGCACAGAGCTGTACCACGGGAAGAACTGTGAAATAGGTCAAAAGAACACCTACATTAGAACTCTTTATGAGTGTGTGTCAATGTGTGTGTGAGAGTGTGTGTTCATAGTTATGCGAGTAGTCTAAGAGATATGTCTGTGTGTCGTGACAGATAGCGCTCAGTGCCCCACCAAGGGGCCCTTCTCCTGTGACCACTTCTGCAGTCCCAACTTTGGAGCATACCAGTGCTCCTGCACCACGGGGTACAAGATTCACAGTGATAAGAGGAGCTGCATACCTGCAGGTTAACATCTACCTATTCTTTTGAATTAGACATCTGTAACACTCGCTCTCTCACACACTTTAAATAGAGACGTCTCTTTCCTTAGTTAAGCACCCCTGTGGAAGACTCCAGCCAACAAACCAAATCAACGTAGCCTATCACGTCTGTCCACACAACCGCTGTCCATGGCAAGTAAGTTCCTCCCCTACCAGCACAACGTAGAGCAAGGTGAGGGGGAGTCTGTTTCTCCTGGCCTATAGACTGCTTTCAAGGTGAGGGGGGAGTCTGTTTCTCCTGGCCTATAGACTACTTTCAAGGTGAGGGGAAGTCTGTTTCTCCTGGCCTATAGACTACTTTCAAGGTGAGGGGGAGTCTGTTTCTCCTGGCCTATAGACTACTTTCAAGGTGAGGGGGGAGTCTGTTTCTCCTGGCCTATAGACTACTTTCAAGGTGAGGGGAAGTCTGTTTCTCCTGGCCTATAGACTACTTTCAAGGTGAGGGGGAGTCTGTTTCTCCTGGCCTATAGACTGCTTTCAAGGTGAGGGGGGAGTCTGTTTCTCCTGGCCTATAGACTGCTTTCAAGGTGAGGGGGAAGTCTGTTTCTCCTGGCCTATAGACTACTTTCAAGGTGAGGGGAAGTCTGTTTCTCCTGGCCTATAGACTACTTTCAAGGTGAGGGGAAGTCTGTTTCTCCTGGCCTATAGACTACTTTCAAGGTGAGGGGAAGTCTGTTTCTCCTGGCCTATAGACTACTTTCAAGGTGAGGGGGAGTCTGTTTCTCCTGGCCTATAGACTACTTTCAAGGTGAGGAACAATAAGTTGTGAAATACTGAACTTCCCCTTTAACCTGTGGCTTTGTGATTGGCAGGTGGTGTTTGTGGATGAGGCTGGTGCAGAGCTGTGTAACGGGGTGATCCTGGGGCCTCAGGCAGTCCTGACCTCAGCTAGCTGCCTGTACATGGGAAAGAAAGTCCACAGCATGCAGACAGGTGAGTCCCACAGTGATAAAAACACTTGACGTTTGATCTGTTAAGTGTATAAACCTCCAGCTCAGGCAGATTCAAATCTTTCTGAAATCTAACAGTTTCCCTTCATCCTCTAAGGTGCCTCAAATAATAGTGTGAGGATCCCTCTATCGACCCAACTGTACGTTCACAACCGCCACGAGAGAGGCAGTCTGGAGGACGACCTGGCCTTGGTGAGACTGAATGAGCCCCTTCCCTTCGACACCTCTGTCTCCCACCTGTGCCTGCCCACTAAGGATTTCAGTGAGAACGTGTTGATGAGTCCAGGAAGGGAGGGGGTGGCCAGGGGTCCGGATAAGTTCCGGGGGCAATCCCACGGCCCCCCTGTTCTCTCCTACCTGCATGCGGAGGGCTGTCGGAACCAGGTGAACGTCTCCCAGCCCCTCACCAACAAGATGTTCTGTATGGGGAGCCAGAAGGGCTTCTATGGGACTAAGTTGACTAGGTTTAATGAGACAGACCTCAAACCAGGACTAATGAGGAACTGCAGCCTTTTGTCCGGGACCCCCGTTGTGACTGTGGAGAGGGGTACAGCGTTCCTAACAGGCTTGCACCTTTCGGCGCCCACGTCACATGGCTGTGGACAAACCCTGTTGTTCACCAAGTTGTCTCGCTACTTGCAATGGATCCAGCAGCGCCTGGAGATGACAGAGATGAGGATGACACCACAAATGACCCATGACCCACCTGGACCTTATGTGTAACCCCAACTAAGGGTTAGCCTGATCCCTACCTACACTGGACTTACAGCCAACAAGGTTGTGTTCAAGATTTAAGTTGTTTTTTCCAAGGTTAACAATGTAAATGAAAGCGAGTGGTTATATTTTAACATGTACTATAAAATCATTTATCTTCCACACTTCCTTAATAAACAAAAATGTGGTACAAGGAGTACAACAACAACAAAAACTTTTATTCAAAATGTTAAAAATATGACAAAATAAAATGCAACCTAAATAATAAGGAAATATATTTCTGGGAGCAGTTCCTGGGTGAAGGGGATTCTGGGATACGTAGATTAGGAAGATGATGACAGCAGGGGGAATGGATTGGCCTTGCTGACGACCAGTTTCTGGTGCTGGTGAGAGATGTAGCCCTTGATGTGACCCTAGAAGAGAGGAAGAGAGTTCATCTGCTGCTTCGTGTTTTACGACTGTCTGAAACATCAGGTGGAAGCACATGGTCAGAGGAAAAGGTGTGTGGTGGGATCTCACCTCACAGATTAGGTTGGCCAGGATACACTGCACCTCATCAATGTCCACCTCTTCCACCTGCATCATTTTCAGAGCTACCAGGAAGGCATCTAGGGGCAACTGGTGAGTCTTCAGCAGCTGGTACCTAACCCACATACCACAAGCATGTTAACAGAAAGTCAATATCGGTCATAGGTTCACACACACACACACACACACACACACACACACACACACACACACACACACACACACACACACAATAGGGCTGACCTGAATTGTACTGTGCTGCCTCAGATAATTTATTTTCACATTGTCCTTTCAGTGCGGTTCCAGCAACTATGATGGATGTGTAACCAGACCAGCCCATTCCAGCTGGACTTGGCTCAGTAGTGTTAAAAGTGTAACCAGACCAGCCCATTCCAGCTGGACTTGGCTCAGTAGTGTTAAAAGTGTAACCAGGCCAGCACAGTACCATTGGACTTGGCGAGTAGACTCACACTTTCTTGAAGAGGTTCCGGTAGGTGATGATCTTGAGCTTCTCGAGGATGAGGAAGATGCCACAGCGGATGAAGAAGGTCTCGTGCTTGGCCAAGGCCTCGTTCAACAGCAGCAGGTTGCCCTCACTGTTACAGAGACAGAGAGACAGAGAGAGAGAAATCAGAAAAAGAGGGGGAGGGAGTAGGGGGAGAGAGAGGAGAAAGAGAGATGGCAAGGAGCGGGCGGGTGGTGACACTCACCTCACAGCTTTCGTGACGTCGGCAAACTGCATGAGGTCGTACTTCCTGAGCAGCTGGTGATTAGGCATGTGACCCTGAATCAACATGAGCAACACCAGTCTTCGTCTCTGATTGACAGTCAAGCTTTTTTAATTTGATTTGAATTCAGACGTGTGTGGCTAGATGAGTGTATGTTTGAGCTCTCTCAGTGAGGCACTCTGTCTCACCAGCAACATCTTGACAGGCAGTAGGTAGATGAGGATCATGCGTTTGTTCCTCTGGCTGGAGCGGTGGCAGTGCTGGAAGGAGAAGGACAGGTACTCCTCGGCTGGTTTGTAGTCGCTGTCGAACATGGCCTTGCGGCCTACGTAGTATTTGTAGGTGACTCTCTGGGCCATACTGTAATCATCCTTCAGGTTGGAGCTGTCGATGGCCCGGATCAGTGGCTTACACAGGTGTAGCTTGTTGATCTGGACACACACAACCGTTTAGACACACAAACACACACAAAGTAGGGCCTATTCATGTAAACAAAATTTCACCCAATCACACTACTGCCTTACCTTGAAGTAGATCTTGAAGAGCTGATTGATGAGAAACAACATTCCCCACTTCTTGGAGTCGTCAATCCCAGCCCGACTGTATACGATAACAGTCAAGACATAATGAGCATGGGGATATGGTTGCTACAGTAAAGGTTGTAAGATATATAGTTTAATATGCTGTCAATAGTGTTCAATGCTGTTAGATATATAGTTTAATATGCTGTCTACTGTTAGATATATAGTTTAATATGATGTCTGCTGTTAGATATATAGTTTAATATGCTGTTAGATATATAGTTTAATATGCTGTTAGATATATAGTTTAATATGCTGTAAGATATATAGTTTAATATGCTGTAAGATATATAGTTTAATATGCTGTTAGATATATAGTTTAATATGCTGTTAGATATATAGTTTAATATGCTGTTAGATATATAGTTTAATATGCTGTTAGATATATAGTTTAATATGCTGTAAGATATATAGTTTAATATGCTGTTAGATATATAGTTTAATATGCTGTTAGATATATAGTTTAATATGCTGTAAGATATATAGTTTAATATGCTGTAAGATATATAGTTTAATATGCTGTCTACTGTTAGATATATAGTTTAATATGCTGTCTGCTGTTAGATGTATAGTTTAATATGCTGTTAGATATATAGTTTAATATGCTGTTAGATATATAGTTTAATATGCTGTTAGATATATAGTTTAATATGCTGTAAGATATATAGTTTAATATGCTGTAAGATATATAGTTTAATATGCTGTCTACTGTTAGATATATAGTTTAATATGCTGTCTGCTGTTAGATATATAGTTTAATATGCTGTTAGATATATAGTTTAATATGCTGTAAGATATATAGTTTAATATGCTGTAAGATATATAGTTTAATATGCTGTCTGCTGTTAGATATATAGTTTAATATGATGTCTGCTGTTAGATATATAGTTTAATATGCTGTTAGATATATAGTTTAATATGTTGTTAGATATATAGTTTAATATGCTGTTAGATATATAGTTTAATATGCTGTTAGATATATAGTTTAATATGCTGTTAGATATATAGTTTAATATGCTGTCTGCTGTTAGATATATAGTTTAATATGCTGTTAGATATATAGTTTAATATGCTGTTAGATATATAGTTTAATATGCTGTCTGCTGTTAGATATATAGTTTAATATGCTGTTAGATATATAGTTTAATATGCTGTTAGATATATAGTTTAATATGCTGTCTGCTGTTAGATATATAGTTTAATATGCTGTTAGATATATAGTTTAATATGCTGTTAGATATATAGTTTAATATGCTGTTAGATATATAGTTTAATATGCTGTTAGATATATAGTTTAATATGCTGTTAGATATATAGTTTAATATGCTGTTAGATATATAGTTTAATATGCTGTCTACTGTTAGATATATAGTTTAATATGCTGTTAGATATATAGTTTAATATGCTGTTAGATATATAGTTTAATATGCTGTTAGATATATAGTTTAATATGCTGTCTGCTGTTAGATATATAGTTTAATATGCTGTTAGATATATAGTTTAATATGCTGTTAGATATATAGTTTAATATGCTGTTAGATATATAGTTTAATATGCTGTTAGATATATAGTTTAATATGCTGTTAGATATATAGTTTAATATGCTGTTAGATATATAGTTTAATATGATGTCTGCTGTTAGATATATAGTTTAATATGCTGTCTGCTGTTAGATATATAGTTTAATATGCTGTTAGATATATAGTTTAATATGCTGTCTACTGTTAGATATATAGTTTAATATGCTGTTAGATATATAGTTTAATATGATGTCTGCTGTTAGATATATAGTTTAATATGATGTCTGCTGTTAGATATATAGTTTAATATGCTGTCTGCTGTTAGATATATAGTTTAATATGCTGTTAGATATATAGTTTAATATGATGTCTGCTGTTAGATATATAGTTTAATATGCTGTAAGATATATAGTTTAATATGCTGTCTACTGTTAGATATATAGTTTAATATGCTGTTAGATATATAGTTTAATATGCTGTCTACTGTTAGATATATAGTTTAATATGCTGTTAGATATATAGTTTAATATGCTGTTAGATATATAGTTTAATATTCTGTCTACTGTTAGATATATAGTTTAATATGCTGTTAGATATATAGTTTAATATGCTGTTAGATATATAGTTTAATATGCTGTTAGATATATAGTTTAATATGCTGTTAGATATATAGTTTAATATGCTGTCTACTGTTAGATATATAGTTTAATATGCTGTTAGATATATAGTTTAATATGATGTCTGCTGTTAGATATATAGTTTAATATGATGTCTGCTGTTAGATATATAGTTTAATATGATGTCTGCTGTTAGATATATAGTTTAATATGCTGTTAGATATATAGTTTAATATGCTGTTAGATATATAGTTTAATATGCTGTTAGATATATAGTTTAATATGCTGTTAGATATATAGTTTAATATGCTGTAAGATATATAGTTTAATATGCTGTAAGATATATAGTTTAATATGCTGTAAGATATATAGTTTAATATGCTGTAAGATATATAGTTTAATATGCTGTCTACTGTTAGATATATAGTTTAATATGCTGTCTACTGTTAGATATATAGTTTAATATGCTGTTAGATATATAGTTTAATATGCTGTAAGATATATAGTTTAATATGCTGTCTACTGTTAGATATATAGTTTAATATGATGTCTGCTGTTAGATATATAGTTTAATATGCTGTAAGATATATAGTTTAATATGCTGTCTACTGTTAGATATATAGTTTAATATGATGTCTGCTGTTAGATATATAGTTTAATATGCTGTCTACTGTTAGATATATAGTTTAATATGATGTCTACTGTTAGATATATAGTTTAATATGCTGTTAGATATATAGTTTAATATGCTGTTAGATATATAGTTTAATATGCTGTTAGATATATAGTTTAATATGCTGTCTACTGTTAGATATATAGTTTAATATGCTGTCTACTGTTAGATATATAGTTTAATATGATGTTAGATGTATAGTTTAATATGCTGTCTGCTGTTAGATATATAGTTTAATATGCTGTTAGATGTATAGTTTAATATGCTGTCTACTGTTAGATATATAGTTTAATATGCTGTTAGATGTATAGTTTAATATGCTGTCTACTGTTAGATATATAGTTTAATATGCTGTTAGATATATAGTTTAATATGCTGTCTGCTGTTAGATATATAGTTTAATATGCTGTTAGATATATAGTTTAATATGCTGTCTGCTGTTAGATATATAGTTTAATATGCTGTTAGATATATAGTTTAATATGATGTCTACTGTTAGATATATAGTTTAATATGCTGTCTACTGTTAGATATATAGTTTAATATGCTGTCTGCTGTTAGATATATAGTTTAATATGCTGTTAGATATATAGTTTAATATGATGTCTACTGTTAGATATATAGTTTAATATGCTGTTAGATATATAGTTTAATATGATGTCTGCTGTTAGATATATAGTTTAATATGCTGTTAGATATATAGTTTAATATGCTGTTAGATATATAGTTTAATATGCTGTAAGATATATAGTTTAATATGCTGTAAGATATATAGTTTAATATGATGTCTGCTGTTAGATATATAGTTTAATATGATGTCTACTGTTAGATATATAGTGTAATATGCTGTAAGATATATAGTTTAATATGCTGTCTACTGTTAGATATATAGTTTAATATGATGTCTACTGTTAGATATATAGTTTAATATGCTGTTAGATATATAGTTTAATATGATGTCTGCTGTTAGATATATAGTTTAATATGCTGTTAGATATATAGTTTAATATGCTGTTAGATATATAGTTTAATATGCTGTTAGATATATAGTTTAATATGCTGTCTACTGTTAGATATATAGTTTAATATGCTGTCTGCTGTTAGATATATAGTTTAATATGCTGTAAGATATATAGTTTAATATGCTGTCTGCTGTTAGATATATAGTTTAATATGCTGTTAGATATATAGTTTAATATGATGTCTACTGTTAGATATATAGTTTAATATGCTGTTAGATATATAGTTTAATATGCTGTCTACTGTTAGATATATAGTTTAATATGCTGTCTGCTGTTAGATATATAGTTTAATATGATGTCTGCTGTTAGATATATAGTTTAATATGCTGTCTACTGTTAGATATATAGTTTAATATTCTGTCTACTGTTAGATATATAGTTTAATATGATGTCTGCTGTTAGATATATAGTTTAATATGCTGTCTACTGTTAGATATATAGTTTAATATTCTGTCTACTGTTAGATATATAGTTTAATATGCTGTTAGATATATAGTTTAATATGATGTCTACTGTTAGATATATAGTTTAATATGCTGTTAGATATATAGTTTAATATGCTGTCTACTGTTAGATATATAGTTTAATATGCTGTCTGCTGTTAGATATATAGTTTAATATGATGTCTGCTGTTAGATATATAGTTTAATATGCTGTCTACTGTTAGATATATAGTTTAATATTCTGTCTACTGTTAGATATATAGTTTAATATGCTGTTAGATATATAGTTTAATATGCTGTCTACTGTTAGATATATAGTTTAATATGATGTCTGCTGTTAGATATATAGTTTAATATGATGTCTGCTGTTAGATATATAGTTTAATATGCTGTTAGATATATAGTTTAATATGCTGTCTACTGTTAGATATATAGTTTAATATGCTGTCTGCTGTTAGATATATAGTTTAATATGCTGTTAGATATATAGTTTAATATGCTGTCTACTGTTAGATATATAGTTTAATATGCTGTTAGATATATAGTTTAATATGCTGTTAGATATATAGTTTAATATGCTGTTAGATATTTAGTTTAATATGCTGTTAGATATATAGTTTAATATGCTGTTAGATATTTAGTTTAATATGCTGTTAGATATATAGTTTAATATGCTGTTAGATATATAGTTTAATATGTTGTTAGATATATAGTTTAATATGATGTCTGCTGTTAGATATATAGTTTAATATGCTGTCTGCTGTTAGATATATAGTTTAATATGATGTCTGCTGTTAGATATATAGTTTAATATGCTGTCTGCTGTTAGATATATAGTTTAATATGATGTCTGCTGTTAGATATATAGTTTAATATGCTGTCTGCTGTTAGATATATAGTTTAATATGCTGTCTGCTGTTAGATATATAGTTTAATATGCTGTCTGCTGTTAGATATATAGTTTAATATGCTGTCTGCTGTTAGATATATAGTTTAATATGCTGTCTGCTGTTAGATATATAGTTTAATATGCTGTTAGATATATAGTTTAATATGCTGTCTACTGTTAGATATATAGTTTAATATGCTGTTAGATATATAGTTTAATATGCTGTTAGATGTATAGTTTAATATGTTGTTAGATATATAGTTTAATATGATGTCTGCTGTTAGATGTATAGTTTAATATGCTGTTAGATGTATAGTTTAATATGTTGTTAGATATATAGTTTAATATGATGTCTGCTGTTAGATGTATAGTTTAATATGCTGTTAGATGTATAGTTTAATATGCTGTTAGATATATAGTTTAATATGCTGTTAGATATATAGTTTAATATGCTGTCTGCTGTTAGATATATAGTTTAATATGCTGTTAGATATATAGTTTAATATGCTGTTACATATATAGTTTAATATGCTGTTAGATATATAGTTTAATATGCTGTCTGCTGTTAGATATATAGTTTAATATGCTGTTAGATATATAGTTTAATATGCTGTCTGCTGTTAGATATATAGTTTAATATGCTGTTAGATATATAGTTTAATATGCTGTTAGATATATAGTTTAATATGCTGTTAGATATATAATTTAATATGCTGTTAGATATATAGTTTAATATGCTGTTAGATATATAGTTTAATATGCTGTTAGATATATAGTTTAATATGCTGTTAGATATATAGTTTAATATGATGTCTGCTGTTAGATATAGTTTAATATGCTGTTAGATATATAGTTTAATATGCTGTTAGATATATAGTTTAATATGCTGTTAGATATATAGTTTAATATGCTGTTAGATATATAGTTTAATATGCTGTTAGATATATAGTTTAATATGATGTCTGCTGTTAGATATATAGTTTAATATGCTGTCTGCTGTTAGATATATAGTTTAATATGCTGTCTGCTGTTAGATATATAGTTTAATATGCTGTCTGCTGTTAGATATATAGTTTAATATGCTGTTAGATATATAGTTTAATATGCTGTCTGCTGTTAGATATATAGTTTAATATGATGTCTGCTGTTAGATATATAGTTTAATATGCTGTCTGCTGTTAGATATATAGTTTAATATGATGTCTGCTGTTAGATATATAGTTTAATATGCTGTCTGCTGTTAGATATATAGTTTAATATGCTGTCTGCTGTTAGATATATAGTTTAATATGCTGTCTGCTGTTAGATATATAGTTTAATATGCTGTCTGCTGTTAGATATATAGTTTAATATGCTGTTAGATATATAGTTTAATATGCTGTTAGATATATAGTTTAATATGCTGTTAGATATATAGTTTAATATGCTGTAAGATATATAGTTTAATATGCTGTTAGATATATAGTTTAATATGATGTCTGCTGTTAGATATATAGTTTAATATGCTGTCTGCTGTTAGATATATAGTTTAATATGCTGTCTGCTGTTAGATATATAGTTTAATATGCTGTCTGCTGTTAGATATATAGTTTAATATGCTGTTAGATATATAGTTTAATATGCTGTTAGATATATAGTTTAATATGCTGTTAGATATATAGTTTAATATGCTGTAAGATATATAGTTTAATATGCTGTTAGATATATAGTTTAATATGATGTCTGCTGTTAGATATATAGTTTAATATGATGTCTGCTGTTAGATATATAGTTTAATATGCTGTCTGCTGTTAGATATATAGTTTAATATGCTGTCTGCTGTTAGATATATAGTTTAATATGCTGTTAGATATATAGTTTAATATGCTGTTAGATATATAGTTTAATATGCTGTTAGATATATAGTTTAATATGCTGTTAGATATATAGTTTAATATGCTGTCTGCTGTTAGATATATAGTTTAATATGATGTCTGCTGTTAGATATATAGTTTAATATGCTGTCTGCTGTTAGATATATAGTTTAATATGATGTCTGCTGTTAGATATATAGTTTAATATGCTGTCTGCTGTTAGATATATAGTTTAATATGCTGTCTGCTGTTAGATATATAGTTTAATATGCTGTCTGCTGTTAGATATATAGTTTAATATGCTGTCTGCTGTTAGATATATAGTTTAATATGCTGTTAGATATATAGTTTAATATGCTGTTAGATATATAGTTTAATATGCTGTTAGATATATAGTTTAATATGCTGTAAGATATATAGTTTAATATGCTGTTAGATATATAGTTTAATATGCTGTAAGATATATAGTTTAATATGCTGTTAGATATATAGTTTAATATGATGTCTGCTGTTAGATATATAGTTTAATATGCTGTCTGCTGTTAGATATATAGTTTAATATGCTGTCTGCTGTTAGATATATAGTTTAATATGCTGTCTGCTGTTAGATATATAGTTTAATATGCTGTTAGATATATAGTTTAATATGCTGTTAGATATATAGTTTAATATGCTGTCTGCTGTTAGATATATAGTTTAATATGCTGTCTACTGTTAGATATATAGTTTAATATGCTGTTAGATATATAGTTTAATATGCTGTTAGATATATAGTTTAATATGCTGTTAGATATATAGTTTAATATGCTGTTAGATATATAGTTTAATATGCTGTAAGATATATAGTTTAATATGCTGTTAGATATATAGTTTAATATGCTGTCTGCTGTTAGATATATAGTTTAATATGCTGTCTGCTGTTAGATATATAGTTTAATATGCTGTCTGCTGTTAGATATATAGTTTAATATGCTGTCTGCTGTTAGATATATAGTTTAATATGCTGTCTGCTGTTAGATATATAGTTTAATATGCTGTTAGATATATAGTTTAATATGCTGTTAGATATATAGTTTAATATGCTGTCTGCTGTTAGATATATAGTTTAATATGCTGTCTACTGTTAGATATATAGTTTAATATGCTGTTAGATATATAGTTTAATATGCTGTCTGCTGTTAGATATATAGTTTAATATGTTGTTAGATATATAGTTTAATATGCTGTTAGATATATAGTTTAATATGCTGTCTGCTGTTAGATATATAGTTTAATATGATGTCTGCTGTTAGATATATAGTTTAATATGCTGTTAGATATATAGTTTAATATGCTGTCTGCTGTTAGATATATAGTTTAATATGCTGTTAGATATATAGTTTAATATGCTGTTAGATATATAGTTTAATATGATGTCTGCTGTTAGATATATAGTTTAATATGCTGTTAGATATATAGTTTAATATGCTGTTAGATATATAGTTTAATATGCTGTTAGATATATAGTTTAATATGCTGTTAGATATATAGTTTAATATGCTGTTAGATATATAGTTTAATATGCTGTTAGATATATAGTTTAATATGCTGTCTGCTGTTAGATATATAGTTTAATATGCTGTCTGCTGTTAGATATATAGTTTAATATGCTGTCTGCTGTTAGATATATAGTTTAATATGCTGTTAGATATATAGTTTAATATGCTGTCTACTGTTAGATATATAGTTTAATATGCTGTTAGATATATAGTTTAATATGCTGTTAGATATATAGTTTAATATGCTGTAAGATATATAGTTTAATATGCTGTAAGATATATAGTTTAATATGATGTCTGCTGTTAGATATATAGTTTAATATGCTGTCTGCTGTTAGATGTATAGTTTAATATGCTGTTAGATATATAGTTTAATATGCTGTAAGATATATAGTTTAATATGATGTCTGCTGTTAGATATATAGTTTAATATGATGTCTGCTGTTAGATATATAGTTTAATATGCTGTAAGATATATAGTTTAATATGATGTCTGCTGTTAGATATATAGTTTAATATGCTGTTAGATATATAGTTTAATATGCTGTCTGCTGTTAGATATGTAGTTTAATATGCTGTTAGATATATAGTTTAATATGCTGTCTGCTGTTAGATATATAGTTTAATATGCTGTTAGATATATAGTTTAATATGCTGTAAGATATATAGTTTAATATGCTGTCTGCTGTTAGATATATAGTTTAATATGCTGTAAGATATATAGTTTAATATGCTGTCTGCTGTTAGATATATAGTTTAATATGCTGTTAGATATATAGTTTAATATGCTGTCTGCTGTTAGATATATAGTTTAATATGCTGTTAGATATATAGTTTAATATGCTGTTAGATATATAGTTTAATATGCTGTTAGATATATAGTTTAATATGATGTCTGCTGTTAGATATATAGTTTAATATGATGTCTGCTGTTAGATATATAGTTTAATATGATGTCTACTGTTAGATATATAGTTTAATATGCTGTCTGCTGTTAGATATATAGTTTAATATGCTGTCTGCTGTTAGATATATAGTTTAATATGCTGTCTGCTGTTAGATATATAGTTTAATATGCTGTTAGATATATAGTTTAATATGATGTCTGCTGTTAGATATATAGTTTAATATGTTGTTAGATATATAGTTTAATATGCTGTCTGCTGTTAGATATATAGTTTAATATGCTGTCTGCTGTTAGATATATAGTTTAATATGCTGTCTGCTGTTAGATATATAGTTTAATATGCTGTTAGATATATAGTTTAATATGATGTCTGCTGTTAGATATATAGTTTAATATGCTGTAAGATATATAGTTTAATATGCTGTCTGCTGTTAGATATATAGTTTAATATGCTGTTAGATATATAGTTTAATATGCTGTCTGCTGTTAGATATATAGTTTAATATGATGTCTGCTGTTAGATATATAGTTTAATATGCTGTCTGCTGTTAGATATATAGTTTAATATGATGTCTGCTGTTAGATATATAGTTTAATATGCTGTCTGCTGTTAGATATATAGTTTAATATGCTGTAAGATATATAGTTTAATATGCTGTCTGCTGTTAGATATATAGTTTAATATGCTGTTAGATATATAGTTTAATATGCTGTCTGCTGTTAGATATATAGTTTAATATGCTGTAAGATATATAGTTTAATATGATGTCTACTGTTAGATATATAGTTTAATATGATGTCTACTGTTAGATATATAGTTTAATATGCTGTAAGATATATAGTTTAATATGATGTCTGCTGTTAGATATATAGTTTAATATGATGTCTGCTGTTAGATATATAGTTTAATATGCTGTCTGCTGTTAGATATATAGTTTAATATGCTGTCTGCTGTTAGATATATAGTTTAATATGCTGTAAGATATATAGTTTAATATTCTGTCTACTGTTAGATATATAGTTTAATATTCTGTCTACTGTTAGATATATAGTTTAATATTCTGTCTACTGTTAGATATATAGTTTAATATGATGTCTGCTGTTAGATATATAGTTTAATATTCTGTCTGCTGTTAGATATATAGTTTAATATGCTGTTAGATATATAGTTTAATATGATGTCTACTGTTAGATATATAGTTTAATATTCTGTCTACTGTTAGATATATAGTTTAATATGATGTCTACTGTTAGATATATAGTTTAATATGCTGTAAGATATATAGTTTAATATGATGTCTGCTGTTAGATATATAGTTTAATATGATGTCTGCTGTTAGATATATAGTTTAATATGCTGTAAGATATATAGTTTAATATGATGTCTGCTGTTAGATATATAGTTTAATATGCTGTCTGCTGTTAGATATATAGTTTAATATGCTGTCTGCTGTTAGATATATAGTTTAATATGCTGTTAGATATATAGTTTAATATGCTGTTAGATATATAGTTTAATATGCTGTTAGATATATAGTTTAATATGCTGTAAGATATATAGTTTAATATGCTGTTAGATATATAGTTTAATATGCTGTAAGATATATAGTTTAATATGCTGTTAGATATATAGTTTAATATGATGTCTGCTGTTAGATATATAGTTTAATATGCTGTCTGCTGTTAGATATATAGTTTAATATGCTGTCTGCTGTTAGATATATAGTTTAATATGCTGTCTGCTGTTAGATATATAGTTTAATATGCTGTTAGATATATAGTTTAATATGCTGTTAGATATATAGTTTAATATGCTGTCTGCTGTTAGATATATAGTTTAATATGCTGTTAGATATATAGTTTAATATGCTGTTAGATATATAGTTTAATATGCTGTTAGATATATAGTTTAATATGCTGTAAGATATATAGTTTAATATGCTGTTAGATATATAGTTTAATATGATGTCTGCTGTTAGATATATAGTTTAATATGCTGTCTGCTGTTAGATATATAGTTTAATATGCTGTCTGCTGTTAGATATATAGTTTAATATGCTGTCTGCTGTTAGATATATAGTTTAATATGCTGTTAGATATATAGTTTAATATGCTGTTAGATATATAGTTTAATATGCTGTCTGCTGTTAGATATATAGTTTAATATGCTGTCTACTGTTAGATATATAGTTTAATATGCTGTTAGATATATAGTTTAATATGCTGTCTGCTGTTAGATATATAGTTTAATATGTTGTTAGATATATAGTTTAATATGCTGTTAGATATATAGTTTAATATGCTGTCTGCTGTTAGATATATAGTTTAATATGATGTCTGCTGTTAGATATATAGTTTAATATGCTGTCTGCTGTTAGATATATAGTTTAATATGCTGTTAGATATATAGTTTAATATGCTGTTAGATATATAGTTTAATATGATGTCTGCTGTTAGATATATAGTTTAATATGCTGTTAGATATATAGTTTAATATGCTGTTAGATATATAGTTTAATATGCTGTTAGATATATAGTTTAATATGCTGTTAGATATATAGTTTAATATGCTGTTAGATATATAGTTTAATATGCTGTTAGATATATAGTTTAATATGCTGTTAGATATATAGTTTAATATGCTGTCTGCTGTTAGATATATAGTTTAATATGCTGTCTGCTGTTAGATATATAGTTTAATATGCTGTCTGCTGTTAGATATATAGTTTAATATGCTGTTAGATATATAGTTTAATATGCTGTTAGATATATAGTTTAATATGCTGTCTACTGTTAGATATATAGTTTAATATGCTGTTAGATATATAGTTTAATATGCTGTTAGATATATAGTTTAATATGCTGTAAGATATATAGTTTAATATGCTGTAAGATATATAGTTTAATATGATGTCTGCTGTTAGATATATAGTTTAATATGCTGTCTGCTGTTAGATGTATAGTTTAATATGCTGTTAGATATATAGTTTAATATGCTGTAAGATATATAGTTTAATATGATGTCTGCTGTTAGATATATAGTTTAATATGATGTCTGCTGTTAGATATATAGTTTAATATGCTGTAAGATATATAGTTTAATATGATGTCTGCTGTTAGATATATAGTTTAATATGCTGTTAGATATATAGTTTAATATGCTGTCTGCTGTTAGATATGTAGTTTAATATGCTGTTAGATATATAGTTTAATATGCTGTCTGCTGTTAGATATATAGTTTAATATGCTGTTAGATATATAGTTTAATATGCTGTAAGATATATAGTTTAATATGCTGTCTGCTGTTAGATATATAGTTTAATATGCTGTAAGATATATAGTTTAATATGCTGTCTGCTGTTAGATATATAGTTTAATATGCTGTTAGATATATAGTTTAATATGCTGTCTGCTGTTAGATATATAGTTTAATATGCTGTTAGATATATAGTTTAATATGCTGTTAGATATATAGTTTAATATGCTGTATGATATATAGTTTAATATGATGTCTGCTGTTAGATATATAGTTTAATATGATGTCTGCTGTTAGATATATAGTTTAATATGATGTCTACTGTTAGATATATAGTTTAATATGCTGTCTGCTGTTAGATATATAGTTTAATATGCTGTCTGCTGTTAGATATATAGTTTAATATGCTGTCTGCTGTTAGATATATAGTTTAATATGCTGTTAGATATATAGTTTAATATGATGTCTGCTGTTAGATATATAGTTTAATATGTTGTTAGATATATAGTTTAATATGCTGTCTGCTGTTAGATATATAGTTTAATATGCTGTCTGCTGTTAGATATATAGTTTAATATGCTGTCTGCTGTTAGATATATAGTTTAATATGCTGTTAGATATATAGTTTAATATGATGTCTGCTGTTAGATATATAGTTTAATATGCTGTAAGATATATAGTTTAATATGCTGTCTGCTGTTAGATATATAGTTTAATATGCTGTTAGATATATAGTTTAATATGCTGTCTGCTGTTAGATATATAGTTTAATATGATGTCTGCTGTTAGATATATAGTTTAATATGCTGTCTGCTGTTAGATATATAGTTTAATATGATGTCTGCTGTTAGATATATAGTTTAATATGCTGTCTGCTGTTAGATATATAGTTTAATATGCTGTAAGATATATAGTTTAATATGCTGTCTGCTGTTAGATATATAGTTTAATATGCTGTTAGATATATAGTTTAATATGCTGTCTGCTGTTAGATATATAGTTTAATATGCTGTAAGATATATAGTTTAATATGATGTCTACTGTTAGATATATAGTTTAATATGATGTCTACTGTTAGATATATAGTTTAATATGCTGTAAGATATATAGTTTAATATGATGTCTGCTGTTAGATATATAGTTTAATATGATGTCTGCTGTTAGATATATAGTTTAATATGCTGTCTGCTGTTAGATATATAGTTTAATATGCTGTCTGCTGTTAGATATATAGTTTAATATGCTGTAAGATATATAGTTTAATATTCTGTCTACTGTTAGATATATAGTTTAATATTCTGTCTACTGTTAGATATATAGTTTAATATTCTGTCTACTGTTAGATATATAGTTTAATATGATGTCTGCTGTTAGATATATAGTTTAATATTCTGTCTGCTGTTAGATATATAGTTTAATATGCTGTTAGATATATAGTTTAATATGATGTCTACTGTTAGATATATAGTTTAATATTCTGTCTACTGTTAGATATATAGTTTAATATGATGTCTACTGTTAGATATATAGTTTAATATGCTGAAAGATATATAGTTTAATATGATGTCTGCTGTTAGATATATAGTTTAATATGATGTCTGCTGTTAGATATATAGTTTAATATGCTGTAAGATATATAGTTTAATATGATGTCTGCTGTTAGATATATAGTTTAATATGCTGTAAGATATAGTTTAATATGATGTCTACTGTTAGATATATAGTTTAATATGCTGTTAGATATATAGTTTAATATGCTGTTAGATATATAGTTTAATATGCTGTCTGCTGTTAGATATATAGTTTAATATGCTGTTAGATATATAGTTTAATATGCTGTTAGATATATAGTTTAATATGCTGTTAGATATATAGTTTAATATGCTGTTAGATATATAGTTTAATATGCTGTTAGATATATAGTTTAATATGCTGTTAGATATATAGTTTAATATGCTGTTAGATATATAGTTTAATATGCTGTTAGATATATAGTTTAATATGCTGTCTGCTGTTAGATATATAGTTTAATATGCTGTTAGATATATAGTTTAATATGCTGTTAGATATATAGTTTAATATGCTGTCTGCTGTTAGATATATAGTTTAATATGCTGTTAGATATATAGTTTAATATGCTGTAAGATATAGTTTAATATGCTGTTAGATATATAGTTTAATATGCTGTAAGATATAGTTTAATATACTGTTAGATATATAGTTTAATATGCTGTTAGATATATAGTTTAATATGCTGTTAGATATATAGTTTAATATGCTGTCTACTGTTAGATATATAGTTTAATATGATGTTAGATATATAGTTTAATATGCTGTTAGATATATAGTTTAATATGCTGTTAGATATATAGTTTAATATGCTGTTAGATATATAGTTTAATATGCTGTCTACTGTTAGATATATAGTTTAATATGATGTTAGATATATAGTTTAATATGCTGTCTGCTGTTAGATATATAGTTTAATATGCTGTTAGATATATAGTTTAATATGCTGTCTGCTGTTAGATATATAGTTTAATATGCTGTTAGATATATAGTTTAATATGCTGTTAGATATATAGTTTAATATGCTGTTAGATATATAGTTTAATATGCTGTCTGCTGTTAGATATATAGTTTAATATGATGTCTGCTGTTAGATATATAGTTTAATATGATGTCTGCTGTTAGATATATAGTTTAATATGCTGTAAGATATATAGTTTAATATGATGTCTGCTGTTAGATATATAGTTTAATATGCTGTAAGATATAGTTTAATATGATGTCTACTGTTAGATATATAGTTTAATATGCTGTTAGATATATAGTTTAATATGCTGTCTGCTGTTAGATGTATAGTTTAATATGCTGTCTGCTGTTAGATATATAGTTTAATATGCTGTTAGATATATAGTTTAATATGCTGTCTGCTGTTAGATGTATAGTTTAATATGCTGTCTGCTGTTAGATATATAGTTTAATATGCTGTTAGATATTTAGTTTAATATGCTGTCTACTGTTAGATATATAGTTTAATATGCTGTCTACTGTTAGATATATAGTTTAATATGATGTTAGATATATAGTTTAATATGCTGTTAGATATATAGTTTAATATGCTGTCTACTGTTAGATATATAGTTTAATATGCTGTCTACTGTTAGATATATAGTTTAGTATGCTGTTAGATATAGTTTAATATGCTGTTAGATATATAGTTTAATATGCTGTTAGATATATAGTTTAATATGCTGTTAGATATATAGTTTAATATGCTGTTAGATATATAATTAATATGCTGTTAGATATATAGTTTAATATGCTGTCTGCTGTTAGATATATAGTTTAATATGCTGTAAGATATATAGTTTAATATGATGTCTGCTGTTAGATATATAGTTTAATATGCTGTAAGATATAGTTTAATATGATGTCTGCAGTTAGATGTATAGTTTAATATGCTGTTAGATATATAGTTTAATATGCTGTAAGATATATAGTTTAATATGATGTCTGCTGTTAGATATATAGTTTAATATGCTGTTAGATATATAGTTTAATATGCTGTTAGATATATAGTTTAATATGCTGTTAGATATATAGTTTAATATGCTGTTAGATATATAGTTTAATATGCTGTCTACTGTTAGATATATAGTGTAATATGCTGTTAGATATATAGTTTAATATGCTGTTAGATATATAGTTTAATATGCTGTCTGCTGTTAGATATATAGTTTAATATGCTGTTAGATATATAGTTTAATATGATGTCTGCTGTTAGATGTATAGTTTAATATGCTGTTAGATATATAGTTTAATATGCTGTTAGATATATAGTTTAATATGCTGTTAGATATATAGTTTAATATGCTGTCTGCTGTTAGATATATAGTTTAATATGCTGTCTGCTGTTAGATGTATAGTTTAATATGCTGTCTGCTGTTAGATATATAGTTTAATATGCTGTAAGATATATAGTTTAATATGCTGTAAGATATATAGTTTAATATGCTGTTAGATATATAGTTTAATATGCTGTCTGCTGTTAGATATATAGTTTAATATGCTGTAAGATATATAGTTTAATATGCTGTTAGATATATAGTTTAATATGCTGTCTGCTGTTAGATGTATAGTTTAATATGCTGTCTGCTGTTAGATATATAGTTTAATATGCTGTAAGATATATAGTTTAATATGCTGTTAGATATATAGTTTAATATGCTGTTAGATATATAGTTTAATATGCTGTCTGCTGTTAGATATATAGTTTAATATGCTGTTATATATATAGTTTAATATGCTGTCTGCTGTTAGATATATAATTTAATATGCTGTTAGATATATAGTTTAATATGCTGTTAGATATATAGTTTAATATGCTGTCTGCTGTTAGATATATAGTTTAATATGATGTCTGCTGTTAGATATATAGTTTAATATGCTGTCTGCTGTTAGATATAGTTTAATATGCTGTTAGATATATAGTTTAATATGCTGTTAGATATATAGTTTAATATGCTGTAAGATATATAGTTTAATATGCTGTTAGATATATAGTTTAATATGCTGTTAGATATATAGTTTAATATGCTGTCTACTGTTAGATATATAGTTTAATATGTTGTTAGATATATAGTTTAATATGCTGTTAGATATATAGTTTAATATGCTGTTAGATATATAGTTTAATATGCTGTCTACTGTTAGATATATAGTTTAATATGCTGTTAGATATATAGTTTAATATGCTGTTAGATATATAGTTTAATATGCTGTTAGATATATAGTTTAATATGCTGTCTGCTGTTAGATATATAGTTTAATATGCTGTAAGATATATAGTTTAATATGCTGTCTACTGTTAGATATATAGTTTAATATGCTGTTAGATATATAGTTTAATATGATGTCTACTGTTAGATATATAGTTTAATATGCTGTTAGATATATAGTTTAATATACTGTTAGATATATAGTTTAATATGCTGTTAGATATATAGTTTAATATGCTGTTAGATATATAGTTTAATATGATGTCTACTGTTAGATATATAGTTTAATATGCTGTTAGATATATAGTTTAATATGCTGTCTGCTGTTAGATATATAGTTTAATATGCTGTAAGATATATAGTTTAATATGCTGTCTACTGTTAGATATATAGTTTAATATGATGTCTACTGTTAGATATATAGTTTAATATGCTGTTAGATATATAGTTTAATATGCTGTCTGCTGTTAGATATATAGTTTAATATGATGTCTGCTGTTAGATATATAGTTTAATATGCTGTCTACTGTTAGATATATAGTTTAATATTCTGTCTACTGTTAGATATATAGTTTAATATGCTGTTAGATATATAGTTTAATATGATGTCTGCTGTTAGATATATAGTTTAATATGCTGTTAGATATATAGTTTAATATGCTGTCTACTGTTACATATATAGTTTAATATGCTGTTAGATATATAGTTTAATATGCTGTTAGATATATAGTTTAATATGCTGTCTACTGTTAGATATATAGTTTAATATGCTGTTAGATATATAGTTTAATATGCTGTTAGATATATAGTTTAATATGCTGTTAGATATTTAGTTTAATATGCTGTTAGATATATAGTTTAATATGCTGTTAGATATATAGTTTAATATGTTGTTAGATATATAGTTTAATATGATGTCTGCTGTTAGATATATAGTTTAATATGTTGTTAGATATATAGTTTAATATGCTGTCTGCTGTTAGATATATAGTTTAATATGATGTCTGCTGTTAGATATATAGTTTAATATGCTGTCTGCTGTTAGATATATAGTTTAATATGATGTCTGCTGTTAGATATATAGTTTAATATGCTGTCTGCTGTTAGATATATAGTTTAATATGCTGTCTGCTGTTAGATATATAGTTTAATATGCTGTTAGATATATAGTTTAATATGCTGTCTGCTGTTAGATATATAGTTTAATATGCTGTTAGATATATAGTTTAATATGCTGTTAGATGTATAGTTTAATATGTTGTTAGATATATAGTTTAATATGATGTCTGCTGTTAGATGTATAGTTTAATATGCTGTTAGATGTATAGTTTAATATGTTGTTAGATATATAGTTTAATATGATGTCTGCTGTTAGATATATAGTTTAATATGCTGTCTGCTGTTAGATATATAGTTTAATATGCTGTTAGATATATAGTTTAATATGATGTCTGCTGTTAGATATATAGTTTAATATGCTGTTAGATATATAGTTTAATATGCTGTTAGATATATAGTTTAATATGCTGTCTGCTGTTAGATATATAGTTTAATATGCTGTTAGATATATAGTTTAATATGCTGTCTGCTGTTAGATATATAGTTTAATATGCTGTTAGATATATAGTTTAATATGCTGTTAGATATATAGTTTAATATGCTGTTAGATATATAATTTAATATGCTGTTAGATATATAGTTTAATATGCTGTTAGATATATAGTTTAATATGCTGTTAGATATATAGTTTAATATGCTGTTAGATATATAGTTTAATATGATGTCTGCTGTTAGATATAGTTTAATATGCTGTTAGATATATAGTTTAATATGCTGTTAGATATATAGTTTAATATGCTGTTAGATATATAATTTAATATGCTGTTAGATATATAGTTTAATATGCTGTTAGATATATAGTTTAATATGCTGTAAGATATATAGTTTAATATGATGTCTGCTGTTAGATATATAGTTTAATATGCTGTTAGATATATAGTTTAATATGATGTCTGCTGTTAGATATATAGTTTAATATGCTGTCTGCTGTTAGATATATAGTTTAATATGCTGTCTGCTGTTAGATATATAGTTTAATATGCTGTCTGCTGTTAGATATATAGTTTAATATGCTGTTAGATATATAGTTTAATATGCTGTCTGCTGTTAGATATATAGTTTAATATGATGTCTGCTGTTAGATATATAGTTTAATATGCTGTCTGCTGTTAGATATATAGTTTAATATGATGTCTGCAGTTAGATATATAGTTTAATATGCTGTCTGCTGTTAGATATATAGTTTAATATGCTGTCTGCTGTTAGATATATAGTTTAATATGCTGTCTGCTGTTAGATATATAGTTTAATATGCTGTCTGCTGTTAGATATATAGTTTAATATGCTGTTAGATATATAGTTTAATATGCTGTTAGATATATAGTTTAATATGCTGTTAGATATATAGTTTAATATGCTGTAAGATATATAGTTTAATATGCTGTTAGATATATAGTTTAATATGATGTCTGCTGTTAGATATATAGTTTAATATGCTGTCTGCTGTTAGATATATAGTTTAATATGCTGTCTGCTGTTAGATATATAGTTTAATATGCTGTCTGCTGTTAGATATATAGTTTAATATGCTGTTAGATATATAGTTTAATATGCTGTTAGATATATAGTTTAATATGCTGTTAGATATATAGTTTAATATGCTGTAAGATATATAGTTTAATATGCTGTTAGATATATAGTTTAATATGATGTCTGCTGTTAGATATATAGTTTAATATGCTGTCTGCTGTTAGATATATAGTTTAATATGCTGTCTGCTGTTAGATATATAGTTTAATATGCTGTCTGCTGTTAGATATATAGTTTAATATGCTGTTAGATATATAGTTTAATATGCTGTCTGCTGTTAGATATATAGTTTAATATGATGTCTGCTGTTAGATATATAGTTTAATATGCTGTCTGCTGTTAGATATATAGTTTAATATGATGTCTGCTGTTAGATATATAGTTTAATATGCTGTCTGCTGTTAGATATATAGTTTAATATGCTGTCTGCTGTTAGATATATAGTTTAATATGCTGTCTGCTGTTAGATATATAGTTTAATATGCTGTCTGCTGTTAGATATATAGTTTAATATGCTGTTAGATATATAGTTTAATATGCTGTTAGATATATAGTTTAATATGCTGTTAGATATATAGTTTAATATGCTGTAAGATATATAGTTTAATATGCTGTTAGATATATAGTTTAATATGCTGTAAGATATATAGTTTAATATGCTGTTAGATATATAGTTTAATATGATGTCTGCTGTTAGATATATAGTTTAATATGCTGTCTGCTGTTAGATATATAGTTTAATATGCTGTCTGCTGTTAGATATATAGTTTAATATGCTGTTTGCTGTTAGATATATAGTTTAATATGCTGTTAGATATATAGTTTAATATGCTGTTAGATATATAGTTTAATATGCTGTCTGCTGTTAGATATATAGTTTAATATGCTGTTAGATATATAGTTTAATATGCTGTTAGATATATAGTTTAATATGCTGTTAGATATATAGTTTAATATGCTGTAAGATATATAGTTTAATATGCTGTTAGATATATAGTTTAATATGATGTCTGCTGTTAGATATATAGTTTAATATGCTGTCTGCTGTTAGATATATAGTTTAATATGCTGTCTGCTGTTAGATATATAGTTTAATATGCTGTCTGCTGTTAGATATATAGTTTAATATGCTGTTAGATATATAGTTTAATATGCTGTTAGATATATAGTTTAATATGCTGTCTGCTGTTAGATATATAGTTTAATATGCTGTCTACTGTTAGATATATAGTTTAATATGCTGTTAGATATATAGTTTAATATGCTGTCTGCTGTTAGATATATAGTTTAATATGTTGTTAGATATATAGTTTAATATGCTGTTAGATATATAGTTTAATATGCTGTCTGCTGTTAGATATATAGTTTAATATGATGTCTGCTGTTAGATATATAGTTTAATATGCTGTCTGCTGTTAGATATATAGTTTAATATGCTGTTAGATATATAGTTTAATATGCTGTTAGATATATAGTTTAATATGATGTCTGCTGTTAGATATATAGTTTAATATGCTGTTAGATATATAGTTTAATATGCTGTTAGATATATAGTTTAATATGCTGTTAGATATATAGTTTAATATGCTGTTAGATATATAGTTTAATATGCTGTTAGATATATAGTTTAATATGCTGTTAGATATATAGTTTAATATGCTGTTAGATATATAGTTTAATATGCTGTCTGCTGTTAGATATATAGTTTAATATGCTGTCTGCTGTTAGATATATAGTTTAATATGCTGTCTGCTGTTAGATATATAGTTTAATATGCTGTTAGATATATAGTTTAATATGCTGTTAGATATATAGTTTAATATGCTGTTAGATATATAGTTTAATATGCTGTTAGATATATAGTTTAATATGCTGTCTACTGTTAGATATATAGTTTAATATGCTGTTAGATATATAGTTTAATATGCTGTTAGATATATAGTTTAATATGCTGTAAGATATATAGTTTAATATGCTGTAAGATATATAGTTTAATATGATGTCTGCTGTTAGATATATAGTTTAATATGCTGTCTGCTGTTAGATGTATAGTTTAATATGCTGTTAGATATATAGTTTAATATGCTGTAAGATATATAGTTTAATATGATGTCTGCTGTTAGATATATAGTTTAATATGATGTCTGCTGTTAGATATATAGTTTAATATGCTGTAAGATATATAGTTTAATATGATGTCTGCTGTTAGATATATAGTTTAATATGCTGTTAGATATATAGTTTAATATGCTGTCTGCTGTTAGATATATAGTTTAATATGCTGTTAGATATATAGTTTAATATGCTGTCTGCTGTTAGATATATAGTTTAATATGCTGTTAGATATATAGTTTAATATGCTGTAAGATATATAGTTTAATATGCTGTCTGCTGTAAGATATATAGTTTAATATGCTGTAAGATATATAGTTTAATATGCTGTCTGCTGTTAGATATATAGTTTAATATGCTGTTAGATATATAGTTTAATATGCTGTCTGCTGTTAGATATATAGTTTAATATGCTGTTAGATATATAGTTTAATATGCTGTTAGATATATAGTTTAATATGCTGTTAGATATATAGTTTAATATGATGTCTGCTGTTAGATATATAGTTTAATATGATGTCTGCTGTTAGATATATAGATTAATATGATGTCTACTGTTAGATATATAGTTTAATATGCTGTCTGCTGTTAGATATATAGTTTAATATGCTGTCTGCTGTTAGATATATAGTTTAATATGCTGTCTGCTGTTAGATATATAGTTTAATATGCTGTTAGATATATAGTTTAATATGATGTCTGCTGTTAGATATATAGTTTAATATGTTGTTAGATATATAGTTTAATATGCTGTCTGCTGTTAGATATATAGTTTAATATGCTGTCTGCTGTTAGATATATAGTTTAATATGCTGTCTGCTGTTAGATATATAGTTTAATATGCTGTTAGATATATAGTTTAATATGATGTCTGCTGTTAGATATATAGTTTAATATGCTGTCTGCTGTTAGATATATAGTTTAATATGCTGTCTGCTGTTAGATATATAGTTTAATATGCTGTTAGATATATAGTTTAATATGATGTCTGCTGTTAGATATATAGTTTAATATGCTGTAAGATATATAGTTTAATATGCTGTCTGCTGTTAGATATATAGTTTAATATGCTGTTAGATATATAGTTTAATATGCTGTCTGCTGTTAGATATATAGTTTAATATGATGTCTGCTGTTAGATATATAGTTTAATATGCTGTCTGCTGTTAGATATATAGTTTAATATGATGTCTGCTGTTAGATATATAGTTTAATATGCTGTCTGCTGTTAGATATATAGTTTAATATGCTGTAAGATATATAGTTTAATATGCTGTCTGCTGTTAGATATATAGTTTAATATGCTGTTAGATATATAGTTTAATATGCTGTCTGCTGTTAGATATATAGTTTAATATGCTGTAAGATATATAGTTTAATATGATGTCTACTGTTAGATATATAGTTTAATATGATGTCTACTGTTAGATATATAGTTTAATATGCTGTAAGATATATAGTTTAATATGATGTCTGCTGTTAGATATATAGTTTAATATGATGTCTGCTGTTAGATATATAGTTTAATATGCTGTCTGCTGTTAGATATATAGTTTAATATGCTGTCTGCTGTTAGATATATAGTTTAATATGCTGTAAGATATATAGTTTAATATTCTGTCTACTGTTAGATATATAGTTTAATATTCTGTCTACTGTTAGATATATAGTTTAATATTCTGTCTACTGTTAGATATATAGTTTAATATGATGTCTACTGTTAGATATATAGTTTAATATTCTGTCTACTGTTAGATATATAGTTTAATATGATGTCTACTGTTAGATATATAGTTTAATATGCTGTAAGATATATAGTTTAATATGATGTCTGCTGTTAGATATAGAGTTTAATATGATGTCTGCTGTTAGATATATAGTTTAATATGCTGTAAGATATATAGTTTAATATGATGTCTGCTGTTAGATATATAGTTTAATATGCTGTAAGATATAGTTTAATATGATGTCTACTGTTAGATATATAGTTTAATATGCTGTTAGATATATAGTTTAATATGCTGTTAGATATATAGTTTAATATGCTGTCTGCTGTTAGATATATAGTTTAATATGCTGTTAGATATATAGTTTAATATGCTGTTAGATATATAGTTTAATATGCTGTTAGATATATAGTTTAATATGCTGTTAGATATATAGTTTAATATGCTGTTAGATATATAGTTTAATATGCTGTTAGATATATAGTTTAATATGCTGTTAGATATATAGTTTAATATGCTGTCTGCTGTTAGATATATAGTTTAATATGCTGTTAGATATATAGTTTAATATGCTGTTAGATATATAGTTTAATATGCTGTCTGCTGTTAGATATATAGTTTAATATGCTGTTAGATATATAGTTTAATATGCTGTAAGATATAGTTTAATATGCTGTTAGATATATAGTTTAATATGCTGTTAGATATATAGTTTAATATACTGTTAGATATATAGTTTAATATGCTGTAAGATATAGTTTAATATACTGTTAGATATATAGTTTAATATGCTGTTAGATATATAGTTTAATATGCTGTTAGATATATAGTTTAATATGCTGTTAGATATATAGTTTAATATGCTGTTAGATATATAGTTTAATATGCTGTTAGATATATAGTTTAATATGCTGTTAGATATATAGTTTAATATGCTGTCTACTGTTAGATATATAGTTTAATATGATGTTAGATATATAGTTTAATATGCTGTCTGCTGTTAGATATATAGTTTAATATGCTGTTAGATATATAGTTTAATATGCTGTCTGCTGTTAGATATATAGTTTAATATGCTGTTAGATATATAGTTTAATATGCTGTTAGATATATAGTTTAATATGCTGTCTGCTGTTAGATATATAGTTTAATATGCTGTCTGCTGTTAGATATATAGTTTAATATGCTGTTAGATATATAGTTTAATATGCTGTCTGCTGTTAGATATATAGTTTAATATGTTGTTAGATATATAGTTTAATATGCTGTTAGATATATAGTTTAATATGTTGTTAGATATATAGTTTAATATGCTGTTAGATATATAGTTTAATATGCTGTCTGCTGTTAGATATATAGTTTAATATGCTGTTAGATATATAGTTTAATATGCTGTCTGCTGTTAGATATATAGTTTAATATGTTGTTAGATATATAGTTTAATATGCTGTTAGATATATAGTTTAATATGCTGTCTGCTGTTAGATATATAGTTTAATATGATGTCTGCTGTTAGATATATAGTTTAATATGATGTCTGCTGTTAGATATATAGTTTAATATGCTGTAAGATATATAGTTTAATATGATGTCTGCTGTTAGATATATAGTTTAATATGCTGTAAGATATAGTTTAATATGATGTCTACTGTTAGATATATAGTTTAATATGCTGTTAGATATATAGTTTAATATGCTGTCTGCTGTTAGATGTATAGTTTAATATGCTGTCTGCTGTTAGATATATAGTTTAATATGCTGTTAGATATATAGTTTAATATGCTGTCTGCTGTTAGATGTATAGTTTAATATGCTGTCTGCTGTTAGATATATAGTTTAATATGCTGTTAGATATTTAGTTTAATATGCTGTCTACTGTTAGATATATAGTTTAATATGCTGTCTACTGTTAGATATATAGTTTAATATGATGTTAGATATATAGTTTAATATGCTGTTAGATATATAGTTTAATATGCTGTCTACTGTTAGATATATAGTTTAATATGCTGTCTACTGTTAGATATATAGTTTAGTATGCTGTTAGATATAGTTTAATATGCTGTTAGATATATAGTTTAATATGCTGTTAGATATATAGTTTAATATGCTGTTAGATATATAGTTTAATATGCTGTTAGATATATAGTTTAATATGCTGTTAGATATATAGTTTAATATGCTGTCTGCTGTTAGATATATAGTTTAATATGCTGTAAGATATATAGTTTAATATGATGTCTGCTGTTAGATATATAGTTGAATATGCTGTAAGATATAGTTTAATATGATGTCTGCAGTTAGATGTATAGTTTAATATGCTGTTAGATATATAGTTTAATATGCTGTAAGATATATAGTTTAATATGATGTCTGCTGTTAGATATATAGTTTAATATGCTGTTAGATATATAGTTTAATATGCTGTTAGATATATAGTTTAATATGCTGTCTACTGTTAGATATATAGTGTAATATGCTGTTAGATATATAGTTTAATATGCTGTTAGATATATAGTTTAATATGCTGTCTGCTGTTAGATATATAGTTTAATATGCTGTTAGATATATAGTTTAATATGATGTCTGCTGTTAGATGTATAGTTTAATATGCTGTTAGATATATAGTTTAATATGCTGTTAGATATATAGTTTAATATGCTGTTAGATATATAGTTTAATATGCTGTCTGCTGTTAGATATATAGTTTAATATGCTGTCTGCTGTTAGATGTATAGTTTAATATGCTGTCTGCTGTTAGATATATAGTTTAATATGCTGTAAGATATATAGTTTAATATGCTGTAAGATATATAGTTTAATATGCTGTTAGATATATAGTTTAATATGCTGTCTGCTGTTAGATATATAGTTTAATATGCTGTAAGATATATAGTTTAATATGCTGTTAGATATATAGTTTAATATGCTGTCTGCTGTTAGATGTATAGTTTAATATGCTGTCTGCTGTTAGATATATAGTTTAATATGCTGTAAGATATATAGTTTAATATGCTGTAAGATATATAGTTTAATATGCTGTTAGATATATAGTTTAATATGCTGTTAGATATATAGTTTAATATGCTGTCTGCTGTTAGATATATAGTTTAATATGCTGTTATATATATAGTTTAATATGCTGTCTGCTGTTAGATATATAATTTAATATGCTGTTAGATATATAGTTTAATATGCTGTTAGATATATAGTTTAATATGCTGTCTGCTGTTAGATATAGAGTTTAATATGATGTCTGCTGTTAGATATATAGTTTAATATGCTGTCTGCTGTTAGATATAGTTTAATATGCTGTTAGATATATAGTTTAATATGCTGTTAGATATATAGTTTAATATGCTGTAAGATATATAGTTTAATATGCTGTTAGATATATAGTTTAATATGCTGTTAGATATATAGTTTAATATGCTGTCTACTGTTAGATATATAGTTTAATATGCTGTTAGATATATAGTTTAATATGCTGTTAGATATATAGTTTAATATGCTGTTAGATATATAGTTTAATATGCTGTTAGATATATAGTTTAATATGCTGTTAGATATATAGTTTAATATGCTGTAAGATATATAGTTTAATATGCTGTTAGATATATAGTTTAATATGCTGTCTACTGTTAGATATATAGTTTAATATGATGTTAGATATATAGTTTAATATGCTGTCTGCTGTTAGATATATAGTTTAATATGCTGTTAGATATATAGTTTAATATGCTGTTAGATATATAGTTTAATATGCTGTTAGATATATAGTTTAATATGCTGTTAGATATATAGTTTAATATGCTGTAAGATATATAGTTTAATATGCTGTTAGATATATAGTTTAATATGCTGTCTGCTGTTAGATATATAGTTTAATATGCTGTTAGATATATAGTTTAATATGCTGTTAGATATATAGTTTAATATGCTGTTAGATATATAGTTTAATATGATGTCTGCTGTTAGATATATAGTTTAATATGCTGTCTGCTGTTAGATATATAGTTTAATATGCTGTTAGATATATAGTTTAATATGCTGTTAGATATATAGTTTAATATGCTGTCTGCTGTTAGATATATAGTTTAATATGCTGTTAGATATATAGTTTAATATGCTGTAAGATATAGTTTAATATGATGTCTGCTGTTAGATATATAGTTTAATATGCTGTTAGATATATAGTTTAATATGCTGTTAGATATATAGTTTAATATGCTGTAAGATATATAGTTTAATATGCTGTTAGATATATAGTTTAATATGCTGTTAGATATATAGTTTAATATGCTGTCTACTGTTAGATATATAGTTTAATATGCTGTTAGATATATAGTTTAATATGATGTCTGCTGTTAGATATATAGTTTAATATGCTGTCTACTGTTAGATATATAGTTTAATATGCTGTCTACTGTTAGATATATAGTTTAATATGCTGTTAGATATATAGTTTAATATGCTGTTAGATGTATAGTTTAATATGCTGTTAGATATAGTTGAATATGCTGTCTGCTGTTAGATATATAGTTTAATATGCTGTAAGATATATAGTTTAATATGATGTCTACTGTTAGATATATAGTGTAATATGCTGTTAGATATATAGTTTAATATGCTGTTAGATATATAGTTTAATATGCTGTTAGATATATAGTTTAATATGCTGTTAGATATATAGTTTAATATGCTGTTAGATATATAGTTTAATATGCTGTTAGATATATAGTTTAATATGCTGTTAGATATATAGTTTAATATGCTGTTAGATATATAGTTTAATATGCTGTCTACTGTTAGATATATAGTGTAATATGCTGTTAGATATATAGTTTAATATGCTGTTAGATATATAGTTTAATATGCTGTTAGATATATAGTTTAATATGCTGTTAGATATATAGTTTAATATGCTGTCTGCTGTTAGATATATAGTTTAATATGCTGTTAGATATATAGTTTAATATGCTGTTAGATATATAGTTTAATATGCTGTTAGATATATAGTTTAATATGCTGTTAGATATATAGTTTAATATGCTGTTAGATATATAGTTTAATATGCTGTTAGATATATAGTTTAATATGCTGTTAGATATATAGTTTAATATGCTGTCTACTGTTAGATATATAGTTTAATATGCTGTTAGATATATAGTTTAATATGCTGTTAGATATATAGTTTAATATGCTGTTAGATATATAGTTTAATATGCTGTTAGATATATAGTTTAATATGCTGTCTACTGTTAGATATATAGTTTAATATGCTGTTAGATATATAGTTTAATATGCTGTTAGATATATAGTTTAATATGCTGTTAGATATATAGTTTAATATGCTGTTAGATATATAGTTTAATATGCTGTCTACTGTTAGATATATAGTTTAATATGCTGTCTGCTGTTAGATATATAGTTTAATATGCTGTAAGATATATAGTTTAATATGCTGTTAGATATATAGTTTAATATGCTGTCTACTGTTAGATATATAGTTTAATATGCTGTAAGATATATAGTTTAATATGCTGTTAGATATATAGTTTAATATGCTGTCTGCTGTTAGATATATAGTTTAATATGCTGTTAGATATATAGTTTAATATGCTGTTAGATATATAGTTTAATATGCTGTAAGATATATAGTTTAATATGCTGTTAGATATATAGTTTAATATGCTGTTAGATATATAGTTTAATATGCTGTTAGATATATAGTTTAATATGCTGTTAGATATATAGTTTAATATGCTGTAAGATATATAGTTTAATATGCTGTTAGATATATAGTTTAATATGCTGTCTGCTGTTAGATATATAGTTTAATATGCTGTTAGATATATAGTTTAATATGATGTCTGCTGTTAGATATATAGTTTAATATGCTGTCTGCTGTTAGATATATAGTTTAATATGCTGTTAGATATATAGTTTAATATGCTGTTAGATATAGTTTAATATGCTGTCTGCTGTTAGATATATAGTTTAATATGCTGTTAGATCTATAGTTTAATATGATGTCTGCTGTTAGATGTATAGTTTAATATGCTGTCTACTGTTAGATATATAGTTTAATATGCTGTCTGCTGTTAGATATATAGTTTAATATGCTGTTAGATATATAGTTTAATATGCTGTCTGCTGTTAGATATATAGTTTAATATGCTGTTAGATATATAGTTTAATATGTTGTTAGATATATAGTTTAATATGCTGTCTACTGTTAGATATATAGTTTAATATGCTGTTAGATATATAGTTTAATATGCTGTTAGATATATAGTTTAATATGCTGTTAGATATATAGTTTAATATGTTGTTAGATATATAGTTTAATATGCTGTCTGCTGTTAGATATATAGTTTAATATGCTGTTAGATATATAGTTTAATATGATGTCTGCTGTTAGATGTATAGTTTAATATGCTGTCTACTGTTAGATATATAGTTTAATATGCTGTCTGCTGTTAGATATATAGTTTAATATGCTGTTAGATATATAGTTTAATATGTTGTTAGATATATAGTTTAATATGCTGTTAGATATATAGTTTAATATGTTGTTAGATATATAGTTTAATATGCTGTCTGCTGTTAGATATATAGTTTAATATGTTGTTAGATATATAGTTTAATATGATGTCTGCTGTTAGATGTATAGTTTAATATGCTGTCTACTGTTAGATATATAGTTTAATATGCTGTTAGATATATAGTTTAATATGCTGTCTGCTGTTAGATATATAGTTTAATATGCTGTCTGCTGTTAGATGTTTAGTTTAATATGCTGTTAGATATATAGTTTAATATGCTGTTAGATATATAGTTTAATATGCTGTTAGATATATAGTTTAATATGCTGTCTACTAATAGATATATAGTTTAATATGCTGTTAGATATATAGTTTAATATGCTGTCTGCTGTTAGATGTATAGTTTAATATGCTGTTAGATATATAGTTTAATATGATGTCTGCTGTTAGATGTATAGTTTAATATGCTGTTAGATATATAGTTTAATATGCTGTCTGCTGTTAGATATATAGTTTAATATGCTGTCTGCTGTTAGATATATAGTTTAATATGCTGTCTGCTGTTAGATGTATAGTTTAATATGCTGTTAGATATATAGTTTAATATGCTGTTAGATATATAGTTTAATATGCTGTCTACTAATAGATATATAGTTTAATATGCTGTTAGATATATAGTTTAATATGATGTCTGCTGTTAGATATATAGTTTAATATGCTGTTAGATATATAGTTTAATATGCTGTCTACTGTTAGATATATAGTTTAATATGATGTCTACTGTTAGATATATAGTTTAATATGATGTCTGCTGTTAGATATATAGTTTAATATGCTGTCTGCTGTTAGATGTTTAGTTTAATATGCTGTCTGCTGTTAGATGTTTAGTTTAATATGCTGTTAGATGTTTAGTTTAATATGCTGTTAGATATATAGTTTAATATGCTGTTAGATATATAGTTTAATATGCTGTTAGATATATAGTTTAATATGCTGTTAGATATATAGTTTAATATGCTGTTAGATATATAGTTTAATATGCTGTTAGATATATAGTTTAATATGCTGTTAGATATATAGTTTAATATGCTGTTAGATATATAGTTTAATATGCTGTTAGATATATAGTTTAATATGCTGTTAGATATATAGTTTAATATGCTGTTAGATATATAGTTTAATATGCTGTTAGATATATAGTTTAATATGCTGTTAGATATATAGTTTAATATGCTGTCTGCTGTTAGATATTTAGTTTAATATGCTGTTAGATATATAGTTTAATATGCTGTTAGATATATAGTTTAATATGCTGTCTACTAATAGATATATAGTTTAATATGCTGTTAGATATATAGTTTAATATGATGTCTGCTGTTAGATATATAGTTTAATATGCTGTCTGCTGTTAGATGTTTAGTTTAATATGCTGTTAGATGTTTAGTTTAATATGCTGTTAGATATATAGTTTAATATGCTGTTAGATATATAGTTTAATATGCTGTTAGATATATAGTTTAATATGCTGTTAGATATATAGTTTAATATGCTGTTAGATATATAGTTTAATATGCTGTTAGATATATAGTTTAATATGCTGTTAGATATATAGTTTAATATGCTGTTAGATATATAGTTTAATATGCTGTTAGATATATAGTTTAATATGCTGTTAGATATATAGTTTAATATGCTGTTAGATATATAGTTTAATATGCTGTTAGATATATAGTTTAATATGCTGTTAGATATATAGTTTAATATGCTGTCTGCTGTTAGATATTTAGTTTAATATGCTGTTAGATATATAGTTTAATATGCTGTCTGCTGTTAGATATATAGTTTAATATGCTGTTAGATATATAGTTTAATATGCTGTAAGATATATAGTTTAATATACTGTTAGATATATAGTTTAATATGCTGTCTACTGTTAGATATTTAGTTTAATATGCTGTTAGATATATAGTTTAATATGCTGTTAGATGTATAGTTTAATATGCTGTCTGCTGTTAGATATATAGTTTAATATGCTGTCTGCTGTTAGATATATAGTTTAATATGCTGTTAGATATATAGTTTAATATGCTGTTAGATATATAGTTTAATATGATGTCTGCTGTTAGATGTATAGTTTAATATGCTGTCTGCTGTTAGATATATAGTTTAATATGCTGTTAGATATATAGTTTAATATGCTGTCTGCTGTTAGATATATAGTTTAATATGCTGTTAGATATATAGTTTAATATGCTGTTAGATATATAGTTTAATATGCTGTAAGATATAGTTTAATATGCTGTCTGCTGTTAGATGTTTAGTTTAATATGCTGTTAGATATATATTTTAATATGCTGTAAGATATATAGTTTAATATGCTGTAAGATATAGTTTAATATGCTGTAAGATATAGTTTAATATGCTGTTAGATATAGTTTAATATGCTGTTAGATATATAGTTTAATATGCTGTCTGCTGTTAGATGTTTAGTTTAATATGCTGTTAGATATATAGTTTAATATGCTGTCTGCTGTTAGATATATAGTTTAATATGATGTCTGCTGTTAGATATATAGTTTAATATGCTGTTAGATATATAGTTTAATATGCTGTTAGATATATAGTTTAATATGCTGTTAGATATATAGTTTAATATGCTGTTAGATATATAGTTTAATATGATGTCTGCTGTTAGATATATAGTTTAATATGCTGTTAGATATATAGTTTAATATGCTGTTAGATATATAGTTTAATATGCTGTTAGATATATAGTTTAATATGCTGTTAGATACATAGTTTAATATGATGTCTGCTGTTAGATATATAGTTTAATATGCTGTTAGATATATAGTTTAATATGATGTCTGCTGTTAGATATATAGTTTAATATGCTGTTAGATATATAGTTTAATATGCTGTCTGCTGTTAGATATATAGTTTAATATGCTGTTAGATATATAGTTTAATATGCTTGCTGTTAGATATATAGTTTAATATGCTGTTAGATATATAGTTTAATATGATGTCTGCTGTTAGATATATAGTTTAATATGCTGTTAGATATATAGTTTAATATGATGTCTGCTGTTAGATATATAGTTTAATATGCTGTTAGATATATAGTTTAATATGCTGTTAGATATATAGTTTAATATGTTGTTAGATATATAGTTTAATATGCTGTTAGATATATAGTTTAATATGCTGTTAGATATATAGTTCAATATGCTGTTAGATATATAGTTTAATATGATGTTAGATATATAGTTTAATATGCTGTAAGATATTTAGTTTAATATGCTGTTAGATATATAGTTTAATATGCTGTCTGCTGTTAGATATATAGTTTAATATGCTGTTAGATATATAGTTTAATATGCTGTAAGATATATAGTTTAATATGCTGTCTGCTGTTAGATATATAGTTTAATATGCTGTCTGCTGTTAGATATATAGTTTAATATGCTGTTAGATATATAGTTTAATATGCTGTAAGATATATAGTTTAATATGCTGTCTGCTGTTAGATGTATAGTTTAATATGCTGTCTGCTGTTAGATATATAGTTTAATATGCTGTTAGATATATAGTTTAATATGCTGTAAGATATATAGTTTAATATGCTGTCTGCTGTTAGATATATAGTTTAATATGCTGTTAGATATATAGTTTAATATGCTGTCTGCTGTTAGATATATAGTTTAATATGCTGTAAGATATATAGTTTAATATGCTGTCTGCTGTTAGATATATAGTTTAATATGCTGTTAGATATATAGTTTAATATGCTGTTAGATATATAGTTTAATATGCTGTTAGATATATAGTTTAATATGCTGTCTGCTGTTAGATGTATAGTTTAATATGCTGTTAGATATATAGTTTAATATGCTGTCTGCTGTTAGATATATAGTTTAATATGCTGTTAGATATATAGTTTAATATGCTGTTAGATATATAGTTTAATATGCTGTAAGATATATAGTTTAATATGCTGTCTGCTGTTAGATGTATAGTTTAATATGCTGTTAGATATATAGTTTAATATGCTGTCTGCTGTTAGATGTATAGTTTAATATGCTGTTAGATATATAGTTTAATATGCTGTTAGATATATAGTTTAATATGCTGTAAGATATATAGTTTAATATGCTGTCTGCTGTTAGATATATAGTTTAATATGCTGTCTACTGTTAGATATATAGTTTAATATGCTGTAAGATATATAGTTTAATATGCTGTCTGCTGTTAGATATATAGTTTAATATGCTGTAAGATATATAGTTTAATATGCTGTCTGCTGTTAGCTGTATAGTTTAATATGCTGTTAGATATATAGTTTAATATGCTGTCTGCTGTTAGATATATAGTTTAATATGCTGTAAGATATAGTTTAATATGCTGTCTGCTGTTAGATGTTTAGTTTAATATGCTGTTAGATATATAGTTTAATATGCTGTTAGATATATAGTTTAATATGCTGTAAGATATATAGTTTAATATGCTGTTAGATATATAGTTTAATATGCTGTTAGATATATAGTTTAATATGCTGTCTACTGTTAGATATATAGTTTAATATGCTGTTAGATATATAGTTTAATATGATGTCTGCTGTTAGATATATAGTTTAATATGCTGTCTACTGTTAGATATATAGTTTAATATGCTGTCTACTGTTAGATATATAGTTTAATATGCTGTTAGATATATAGTTTAATATGCTGTTAGATGTATAGTTTAATATGCTGTTAGATATAGTTGAATATGCTGTCTGCTGTTAGATATATAGTTTAATATGCTGTAAGATATATAGTTTAATATGATGTCTACTGTTAGATATATAGTGTAATATGCTGTTAGATATATAGTTTAATATGCTGTTAGATATATAGTTTAATATGCTGTTAGATATATAGTTTAATATGCTGTTAGATATATAGTTTAATATGCTGTTAGATATATAGTTTAATATGCTGTTAGATATATAGTTTAATATGCTGTTAGATATATAGTTTAATATGCTGTTAGATATATAGTTTAATATGCTGTCTACTGTTAGATATATAGTGTAATATGCTGTTAGATATATAGTTTAATATGCTGTTAGATATATAGTTTAATATGCTGTTAGATATATAGTTTAATATGCTGTTAGATATATAGTTTAATATGCTGTCTGCTGTTAGATATATAGTTTAATATGCTGTTAGATATATAGTTTAATATGCTGTTAGATATATAGTTTAATATGCTGTTAGATATATAGTTTAATATGCTGTTAGATATATAGTTTAATATGCTGTTAGATATATAGTTTAATATGCTGTTAGATATATAGTTTAATATGCTGTTAGATATATAGTTTAATATGCTGTCTACTGTTAGATATATAGTTTAATATGCTGTTAGATATATAGTTTAATATGCTGTTAGATATATAGTTTAATATGCTGTTAGATATATAGTTTAATATGCTGTTAGATATATAGTTTAATATGCTGTCTACTGTTAGATATATAGTTTAATATGCTGTTAGATATATAGTTTAATATGCTGTCTGCTGTTAGATATATAGTTTAATATGCTGTTAGATATATAGTTTAATATGCTGTCTACTGTTAGATATATAGTTTAATATGCTGTCTACTGTTAGATATATAGTTTAATATGCTGTCTGCTGTTAGATATATAGTTTAATATGCTGTAAGATATATAGTTTAATATGCTGTTAGATATATAGTTTAATATGCTGTCTACTGTTAGATATATAGTTTAATATGCTGTTAGATATATAGTTTAATATGCTGTTAGATATATAGTTTAATATGCTGTAAGATATATAGTTTAATATGCTGTTAGATATATAGTTTAATATGCTGTTAGATATATAGTTTAATATGCTGTTAGATATATAGTTTAATATGCTGTAAGATATATAGTTTAATATGCTGTTAGATATATAGTTTAATATGCTGTTAGATATATAGTTTAATATGCTGTTAGATATATAGTTTAATATGCTGTTAGATATATAGTTTAATATGCTGTTAGATATATAGTTTAATATGCTGTCTGCTGTTAGATATATAGTTTAATATGCTGTTAGATATATAGTTTAATATGATGTCTGCTGTTAGATATATAGTTTAATATGCTGTCTGCTGTTAGATATATAGTTTAATATGCTGTTAGATATATAGTTTAATATGCTGTTAGATATAGTTTAATATGCTGTCTGCTGTTAGATATATAGTTTAATAAGCTGTTAGATCTATAGTTTAATATGATGTCTGCTGTTAGATGTATAGTTTAATATGCTGTCTACTGTTAGATATATAGTTTAATATGCTGTCTGCTGTTAGATATATAGTTTAATATGCTGTTAGATATATAGTTTAATATGCTGTCTGCTGTTAGATATATAGTTTAATATGCTGTTAGATATATAGTTTAATATGTTGTTAGATATATAGTTTAATATGCTGTCTACTGTTAGATATATAGTTTAATATGCTGTTAGATATATAGTTTAATATGCTGTTAGATATATAGTTTAATATGCTGTTAGATATATAGTTTAATATGTTGTTAGATATATAGTTTAATATGCTGTCTGCTGTTAGATATATAGTTTAATATGCTGTTAGATATATAGTTTAATATGATGTCTGCTGTTAGATGTATAGTTTAATATGCTGTCTACTGTTAGATATATAGTTTAATATGCTGTCTGCTGTTAGATATATAGTTTAATATGCTGTTAGATATATAGTTTAATATGTTGTTAGATATATAGTTTAATATGCTGTTAGATATATAGTTTAATATGTTGTTAGATATATAGTTTAATATGATGTCTGCTGTTAGATGTATAGTTTAATATGCTGTCTACTGTTAGATATATAGTTTAATATGCTGTTAGATATATAGTTTAATATGCTGTCTGCTGTTAGATATATAGTTTAATATGCTGTCTGCTGTTAGATGTTTAGTTTAATATGCTGTTAGATATATAGTTTAATATGCTGTTAGATATATAGTTTAATATGCTGTTAGATATATAGTTTAATATGCTGTCTACTGTTAGATATATAGTTTAATATGCTGTTAGATATATAGTTTAATATGCTGTCTGCTGTTAGATATATAGTTTAATATGCTGTCTGCTGTTAGATGTTTAGTTTAATATGCTGTTAGATGTTTAGTTTAATATGCTGTTAGATATATAGTTTAATATGCTGTTAGATATATAGTTTAATATGCTGTTAGATATATAGTTTAATATGCTGTTAGATATATAGTTTAATATGCTGTTAGATATATAGTTTAATATGCTGTTAGATATATAGTTTAATATGCTGTTAGATATATAGTTTAATATGCTGTTAGATATATAGTTTAATATGCTGTTAGATATATAGTTTAATATGCTGTTAGATATATAGTTTAATATGCTGTTAGATATATAGTTTAATATGCTGTTAGATATATAGTTTAATATGCTGTTAGATATATAGTTTAATATGCTGTCTGCTGTTAGATATTTAGTTTAATATGCTGTTAGATATATAGTTTAATATGCTGTCTGCAGTTAGATATATAGTTTAATATGCTGTTAGATATATAGTTTAATATGCTGTAAGATATATAGTTTAATATACTGTTAGATTTATAGTTTAATATGCTGTCTATTGTTAGATATTTAGTTTAATATGCTGTTAGATATATAGTTTAATATGCTGTTAGATGTATAGTTTAATATGCTGTCTGCTGTTAGATATATAGTTTAATATGCTGTCTGCTGTTAGATATATAGTTTAATATGCTGTTAGATATATAGTTTAATATGCTGTTAGATATATAGTTTAATATGATGTCTGCTGTTAGATGTATAGTTTAATATGCTGTCTGCTGTTAGATATATAGTTTAATATGCTGTTAGATATATAGTTTAATATGCTGTCTGCTGTTAGATATATAGTTTAATATGCTGTTAGATATATAGTTTAATATGCTGTTAGATATATAGTTTAATATGCTGTAAGATATAGTTTAATATGCTGTCTGCTGTTAGATGTTTAGTTTAATATGCTGTTAGATATATATTTTAATATGCTGTAAGATATATAGTTTAATATGCTGTAAGATATAGTTTAATATGCTGTTAGATATAGTTTAATATGCTGTTAGATATATAGTTTAATATGCTGTCTGCTGTTAGATGTTTAGTTTAATATGCTGTTAGATATATAGTTTAATATGCTGTCTGCTGTTAGATATATAGTTTAATATGATGTCTGCTGTTAGATATATAGTTTAATATGCTGTTAGATATATAGTTTAATATGCTGTTAGATATATAGTTTAATATGCTGTTAGATATATAGTTTAATATGCTGTTAGATATATAGTTTAATATGATGTCTGCTGTTAGATATATAGTTTAATATGCTGTTAGATATATAGTTTAATATGCTGTTAGATATATAGTTTAATATGCTGTTAGATATATAGTTTAATATGCTGTTAGATATATAGTTTAATATGATGTCTGCTGTTAGATATATAGTTTAATATGCTGTTAGATACATAGTTTAATATGATGTCTGCTGTTAGATATATAGTTTAATATGCTGTTAGATATATAGTTTAATATGATGTCTGCTGTTAGATATATAGTTTAATATGCTGTTAGATATATAGTTTAATATGCTGTCTGCTGTTAGATATATAGTTTAATATGCTGTTAGATATATAGTTTAATATGCTGTCTGCTGTTAGATATATAGTTTAATATGCTGTTAGATATATAGTTTAATATGATGTCTGCTGTTAGATATATAGTTTAATATGCTGTTAGATATATAGTTTAATATGATGTCTGCTGTTAGATATATAGTTTAATATGCTGTTAGATATATAGTTTAATATGCTGTTAGATATATAGTTTAATATGTTGTTAGATATATAGTTTAATATGCTGTTAGATATATAGTTTAATATGCTGTTAGATATATAGTTCAATATGCTGTTAGATATATAGTTTAATATGATGTTAGATATATAGTTTAATATGCTGTAAGATATTTAGTTTAATATGCTGTTAGATATATAGTTTAATATGCTGTTAGATATATAGTTTAATATGCTGTAAGATATATAGTTTAATATGCTGTCTGCTGTTAGATATATAGTTTAATATGCTGTCTGCTGTTAGATATATAGTTTAATATGCTGTTAGATATATAGTTTAATATGCTGTAAGATATATAGTTTAATATGCTGTCTGCTGTTAGATGTATAGTTTAATATGCTGTCTGCTGTTAGATATATAGTTTAATATGCTGTTAGATATATAGTTTAATATGCTGTAAGATATATAGTTTAATATGCTGTCTGCTGTTAGATATATAGTTTAATATGCTGTTAGATATATAGTTTAATATGCTGTCTGCTGTTAGATATATAGTTTAATATGCTGTTAGATATATAGTTTAATATGCTGTTAGATATATAGTTTAATATGCTGTTAGATATATAGTTTAATATGCTGTCTGCTGTTAGATGTATAGTTTAATATGCTGTTAGATATATAGTTTAATATGCTGTCTGCTGTTAGATATATAGTTTAATATGCTGTTAGATATATAGTTTAATATGCTGTTAGATATATAGTTTAATATGCTGTAAGATATATAGTTTAATATGCTGTCTGCTGTTAGATGTATAGTTTAATATGCTGTTAGATATATAGTTTAATATGCTGTCTGCTGTTAGATGTATAGTTTAATATGCTGTTAGATATATAGTTTAATATGCTGTTAGATATATAGTTTAATATGCTGTAAGATATATAGTTTAATATGCTGTCTGCTGTTAGATATATAGTTTAATATGCTGTCTACTGTTAGATATATAGTTTAATATGCTGTAAGATATATAGTTTAATATGCTGTCTGCTGTTAGATATATAGTTTAATATGCTGTAAGATATATAGTTTAATATGCTGTCTGCTGTTAGATGTATAGTTTAATATGCTGTTAGATATATAGTTTAATATGCTGTCTGCTGTTAGATATATAGTTTAATATGCTGTAAGATATAGTTTAATATGCTGTCTGCTGTTAGATGTTTAGTTTAATATGCTGTTAGATATATAGTTTAATATGCTGTAAGATATATAGTTTAATATGCTGTCTGCTGTTAGATATTTAGTTTAATATGCTGTTAGATATATAGTTTAATATGCTGTTAGATATATAGTTTAATATGATGTCTGCTGTTAGATATTTAGTTTAATATGCTGTTAGATATATAGTTTAATATGCTGTTAGATATATAGTTTAATATGCTGTTAGATATATAGTTTAATATGCTGTTAGATATATAGTTTAATATGCTGTTAGATATATAGTTTAATATGCTGTCTGCTGTTAGATATTTAGTTTAATATGCTGTTAGATATATAGTTTAATATGCTGTTAGATATATAGTTTAATATGCTGTTAGATATATAGTTTAATATGCTGTCTGCTGTTAGATATTTAGTTTAATATGCTGTTAGATATATAGTTTAATATGCTGTTAGATATATAGTTTAATATGCTGTCTGCTGTTAGATATATAGTTTAATATGCTGTCTGCTGTTAGATATATAGTTTAATATGCTGTTAGATATATAGTTTAATATGCTGTTAGATATATAGTTTAATATGATGTCTGCTGTTAGATATATAGTTTAATATGCTGTAAGATATATAGTTTAATATGATGTCTGCTGTTAGATATATAGTTTAATATGATGTCTGCTGTTAGATATATAGTTTAATATGCTGTCTGCTGTTAGATATATAGTTTAATATGCTGTAAGATATATAGTTTAATATGATGTCTACTGTTAGATATATAGTTTAATATGATGTCTGCTGTTAGATATATAGTTTAATATGATGTCTGCTGTTAGATATATAGTTTAATATGCTGTTAGATATATAGTTTAATATGCTGTTAGATATATAGTTTAATATGCTGTTAGATATATAGTTTAATATGCTGTTAGATATATAGTTTAATATGCTGTTAGATATATAGTTTAATATGCTGTCTACTGTTAGATATATAGTTTAATATGCTGTCTGCTGTTAGATATATAGTTTAATATGCTGTTAGATATATAGTTTAATATGCTGTCTGCTGTTAGATATATAGTTTAATATGCTGTTAGATATATAGTTTAATATGCTGTTAGATATATAGTTTAATATGCTGTTAGATATATAGTTTAATATGCTGTTAGATATATAGTTTAATATGCTGTTAGATATATAGTTTAATATGCTGTCTACTGTTAGATATATAGTTTAATATGCTGTTAGATATATAGTTTAATATGCTGTTAGATATATAGTTTAATATGCTGTTAGATATATAGTTTAATATGCTGTTAGATATATAGTTTAATATGCTGTCTACTGTTAGATATATAGTTTAATATGCTGTTAGATATATAGTTTAATATGCTGTCTGCTGTTAGATATATAGTTTAATATGCTGTTAGATATATAGTTTAATATGCTGTCTACTGTTAGATATATAGTTTAATATGCTGTCTACTGTTAGATATATAGTTTAATATGCTGTCTGCTGTTAGATATATAGTTTAATATGCTGTAAGATATATAGTTTAATATGCTGTTAGATATATAGTTTAATATGCTGTCTGCTGTTAGATGTATAGTTTAATATGCTGTTAGATATATAGTTTAATATGCTGTTAGATATATAGTTTAATATGCTGTAAGATATATAGTTTAATATGCTGTCTGCTGTTAGATATATAGTTTAATATGCTGTCTACTGTTAGATATATAGTTTAATATGCTGTAAGATATATAGTTTAATATGCTGTCTGCTGTTAGATATATAGTTTAATATGCTGTAAGATATATAGTTTAATATGCTGTCTGCTGTTAGATGTATAGTTTAATATGCTGTTAGATATATAGTTTAATATGCTGTAAGATATATAGTTTAATATGCTGTCTGCTGTTAGATGTATAGTTTAATATGCTGTTAGATATATAGTTTAATATGCTGTAAGATATATAGTTTAATATGCTGTCTGCTGTTAGATATTTAGTTTAATATGCTGTTAGATATTTAGTTTAATATGCTGTTAGATATATAGTTTAATATGCTGTTAGATATATAGTTTAATATGCTGTTAGATATATAGTTTAATATGCTGTTAGATATATAGTTTAATATGCTGTTAGATATATAGTTTAATATGCTGTCTGCTGTTAGATATTTAGTTTAATATGCTGTTAGATATATAGTTTAATATGCTGTTAGATATATAGTTTAATATGCTGTAAGATATATAGTTTAATATGCTGTTAGATATTTAGTTTAATATGCTGTTAGATATTTAGTTTAATATGCTGTTAGATATATAGTTTAATATGCTGTTAGATATATAGTTTAATATGCTGTTAGATATATAGTTTAATATGCTGTTAGATATATAGTTTAATATGCTGTTAGATATATAGTTTAATATGCTGTTAGATATATAGTTTAATATGCTGTCTGCTGTTAGATATTTAGTTTAATATGCTGTTAGATATATAGTTTAATATGCTGTTAGATATATAGTTTAATATGCTGTCTGCTGTTAGATATATAGTTTAATATGCTGTCTGCTGTTAGATATATAGTTTAATATGCTGTTAGATATATAGTTTAATATGCTGTTAGATATATAGTTTAATATGATGTCTGCTGTTAGATATATAGTTTAATATGCTGTAAGATATATAGTTTAATATGATGTCTGCTGTTAGATATATAGTTTAATATGATGTCTGCTGTTAGATATATAGTTTAATATGCTGTTAGATATATAGTTTAATATGCTGTCTGCTGTTAGATATATAGTTTAATATGCTGTAAGATATATAGTTTAATATGATGTCTACTGTTAGATATATAGTTTAATATGATGTCTGCTGTTAGATATATAGTTTAATATGATGTCTGCTGTTAGATATATAGTTTAATATGCTGTTAGATATATAGTTTAATATGCTGTTAGATATATAGTTTAATATGCTGTTAGATATATAGTTTAATATGCTGTTAGATATATAGTTTAATATGCTGTTAGATATATAGTTTAATATGCTGTCTACTGTTAGATATATAGTTTAATATGCTGTCTGCTGTTAGATATATAGTTTAATATGCTGTTAGATATATAGTTTAATATGCTGTCTGCTGTTAGATATATAGTTTAATATGCTGTTAGATATATAGTTTAATATGCTGTTAGATATATAGTTTAATATGCTGTTAGATATATAGTTTAATATGCTGTTAGATATATAGTTTAATATGCTGTTAGATATATAGTTTAATATGCTGTCTACTGTTAGATATATAGTTTAATATGCTGTTAGATATATAGTTTAATATGCTGTTAGATATATAGTTTAATATGCTGTTAGATATATAGTTTAATATGCTGTTAGATATATAGTTTAATATGCTGTCTACTGTTAGATATATAGTTTAATATGCTGTTAGATATATAGTTTAATATGCTGTCTGCTGTTAGATATATAGTTTAATATGCTGTTAGATATATAGTTTAATATGCTGTCTACTGTTAGATATATAGTTTAATATGCTGTCTACTGTTAGATATATAGTTTAATATGCTGTCTGCTGTTAGATATATAGTTTAATATGCTGTAAGATATATAGTTTAATATGCTGTTAGATATATAGTTTAATATGCTGTCTGCTGTTAGATGTATAGTTTAATATGCTGTTAGATATATAGTTTAATATGCTGTTAGATATATAGTTTAATATGCTGTAAGATATATAGTTTAATATGCTGTCTGCTGTTAGATATATAGTTTAATATGCTGTCTACTGTTAGATATATAGTTTAATATGCTGTAAGATATATAGTTTAATATGCTGTCTGCTGTTAGATATATAGTTTAATATGCTGTAAGATATATAGTTTAATATGCTGTCTGCTGTTAGATGTATAGTTTAATATGCTGTTAGATATATAGTTTAATATGCTGTCTGCTGTTAGATATATAGTTTAATATGCTGTAAGATATAGTTTAATATGCTGTCTGCTGTTAGATGTTTAGTTTAATATGCTGTTAGATATATAGTTTAATATGCTGTAAGATATATAGTTTAATATGCTGTCTGCTGTTAGATATTTAGTTTAATATGCTGTTAGATATATAGTTTAATATGCTGTTAGATATATAGTTTAATATGATGTCTGCTGTTAGATATTTAGTTTAATATGCTGTTAGATATATAGTTTAATATGCTGTTAGATATATAGTTTAATATGCTGTTAGATATATAGTTTAATATGCTGTTAGATATATAGTTTAATATGCTGTTAGATATATAGTTTAATATGCTGTCTGCTGTTAGATATTTAGTTTAATATGCTGTTAGATATATAGTTTAATATGCTGTTAGATATATAGTTTAATATGCTGTTAGATATATAGTTTAATATGCTGTCTGCTGTTAGATATTTAGTTTAATATGCTGTTAGATATATAGTTTAATATGCTGTTAGATATATAGTTTAATATGCTGTCTGCTGTTAGATATATAGTTTAATATGCTGTCTGCTGTTAGATATATAGTTTAATATGCTGTTAGATATATAGTTTAATATGCTGTTAGATATATAGTTTAATATGATGTCTGCTGTTAGATATATAGTTTAATATGCTGTAAGATATATAGTTTAATATGATGTCTGCTGTTAGATATATAGTTTAATATGATGTCTGCTGTTAGATATATAGTTTAATATGCTGTCTGCTGTTAGATATATAGTTTAATATGCTGTAAGATATATAGTTTAATATGATGTCTACTGTTAGATATATAGTTTAATATGATGTCTGCTGTTAGATATATAGTTTAATATGATGTCTGCTGTTAGATATATAGTTTAATATGCTGTTAGATATATAGTTTAATATGCTGTTAGATATATAGTTTAATATGCTGTTAGATATATAGTTTAATATGCTGTTAGATATATAGTTTAATATGCTGTTAGATATATAGTTTAATATGCTGTTAGATATATAGTTTAATATGCTGTTAGATATATAGTTTAATATGCTGTCTACTGTTAGATATATAGTTTAATATGCTGTTAGATATATAGTTTAATATGCTGTTAGATATATAGTTTAATATGCTGTTAGATATATAGTTTAATATGCTGTTAGATATATAGTTTAATATGCTGTCTACTGTTAGATATATAGTTTAATATGCTGTTAGATATATAGTTTAATATGCTGTCTGCTGTTAGATATATAGTTTAATATGCTGTTAGATATATAGTTTAATATGCTGTTAGATATATAGTTTAATATGCTGTAAGATATATAGTTTAATATGCTGTCTGCTGTTAGATATATAGTTTAATATGCTGTCTACTGTTAGATATATAGTTTAATATGCTGTAAGATATATAGTTTAATATGCTGTCTGCTGTTAGATATATAGTTTAATATGCTGTAAGATATATAGTTTAATATGCTGTCTGCTGTTAGATGTATAGTTTAATATGCTGTTAGATATATAGTTTAATATGCTGTCTGCTGTTAGATATATAGTTTAATATGCTGTAAGATATAGTTTAATATGCTGTCTGCTGTTAGATGTTTAGTTTAATATGCTGTTAGATATATAGTTTAATATGCTGTAAGATATATAGTTTAATATGCTGTCTGCTGTTAGATATTTAGTTTAATATGCTGTTAGATATATAGTTTAATATGCTGTTAGATATATAGTTTAATATGATGTCTGCTGTTAGATATTTAGTTTAATATGCTGTTAGATATATAGTTTAATATGCTGTTAGATATATAGTTTAATATGCTGTTAGATATATAGTTTAATATGCTGTTAGATATATAGTTTAATATGCTGTTAGATATATAGTTTAATATGCTGTCTGCTGTTAGATATTTAGTTTAATATGCTGTTAGATATATAGTTTAATATGCTGTTAGATATATAGTTTAATATGCTGTTAGATATATAGTTTAATATGCTGTCTGCTGTTAGATATTTAGTTTAATATGCTGTTAGATATATAGTTTAATATGCTGTTAGATATATAGTTTAATATGCTGTCTGCTGTTAGATATATAGTTTAATATGCTGTCTGCTGTTAGATATATAGTTTAATATGCTGTTAGATATATAGTTTAATATGCTGTTAGATATATAGTTTAATATGATGTCTGCTGTTAGATATATAGTTTAATATGCTGTAAGATATATAGTTTAATATGATGTCTGCTGTTAGATATATAGTTTAATATGATGTCTGCTGTTAGATATATAGTTTAATATGCTGTCTGCTGTTAGATATATAGTTTAATATGCTGTAAGATATATAGTTTAATATGATGTCTACTGTTAGATATATAGTTTAATATGATGTCTGCTGTTAGATATATAGTTTAATATGATGTCTGCTGTTAGATATATAGTTTAATATGCTGTTAGATATATAGTTTAATATGCTGTTAGATATATAGTTTAATATGCTGTTAGATATATAGTTTAATATGCTGTTAGATATATAGTTTAATATGCTGTTAGATATATAGTTTAATATGCTGTCTACTGTTAGATATATAGTTTAATATGCTGTCTGCTGTTAGATATATAGTTTAATATGCTGTTAGATATATAGTTTAATATGCTGTCTGCTGTTAGATATATAGTTTAATATGCTGTTAGATATATAGTTTAATATGCTGTTAGATATATAGTTTAATATGCTGTTAGATATATAGTTTAATATGCTGTTAGATATATAGTTTAATATGCTGTTAGATATATAGTTTAATATGCTGTCTACTGTTAGATATATAGTTTAATATGCTGTTAGATATATAGTTTAATATGCTGTTAGATATATAGTTTAATATGCTGTTAGATATATAGTTTAATATGCTGTTAGATATATAGTTTAATATGCTGTCTACTGTTAGATATATAGTTTAATATGCTGTTAGATATATAGTTTAATATGCTGTCTGCTGTTAGATATATAGTTTAATATGCTGTTAGATATATAGTTTAATATGCTGTCTACTGTTAGATATATAGTTTAATATGCTGTCTACTGTTAGATATATAGTTTAATATGCTGTCTGCTGTTAGATATATAGTTTAATATGCTGTAAGATATATAGTTTAATATGCTGTTAGATATATAGTTTAATATGCTGTCTGCTGTTAGATGTATAGTTTAATATGCTGTTAGATATATAGTTTAATATGCTGTTAGATATATAGTTTAATATGCTGTAAGATATATAGTTTAATATGCTGTCTGCTGTTAGATATATAGTTTAATATGCTGTCTACTGTTAGATATATAGTTTAATATGCTGTAAGATATATAGTTTAATATGCTGTCTGCTGTTAGATATATAGTTTAATATGCTGTAAGATATATAGTTTAATATGCTGTCTGCTGTTAGATGTATAGTTTAATATGCTGTTAGATATATAGTTTAATATGCTGTAAGATATATAGTTTAATATGCTGTCTGCTGTTAGATGTATAGTTTAATATGCTGTTAGATATATAGTTTAATATGCTGTAAGATATATAGTTTAATATGCTGTCTGCTGTTAGATATTTAGTTTAATATGCTGTTAGATATTTAGTTTAATATGCTGTTAGATATATAGTTTAATATGCTGTTAGATATATAGTTTAATATGCTGTTAGATATATAGTTTAATATGCTGTTAGATATATAGTTTAATATGCTGTTAGATATATAGTTTAATATGCTGTCTGCTGTTAGATATTTAGTTTAATATGCTGTTAGATATATAGTTTAATATGCTGTTAGATATATAGTTTAATATGCTGTAAGATATATAGTTTAATATGCTGTTAGATATTTAGTTTAATATGCTGTTAGATATTTAGTTTAATATGCTGTTAGATATATAGTTTAATATGCTGTTAGATATATAGTTTAATATGCTGTTAGATATATAGTTTAATATGCTGTTAGATATATAGTTTAATATGCTGTTAGATATATAGTTTAATATGCTGTTAGATATATAGTTTAATATGCTGTCTGCTGTTAGATATTTAGTTTAATATGCTGTTAGATATATAGTTTAATATGCTGTTAGATATATAGTTTAATATGCTGTCTGCTGTTAGATATATAGTTTAATATGCTGTCTGCTGTTAGATATATAGTTTAATATGCTGTTAGATATATAGTTTAATATGCTGTTAGATATATAGTTTAATATGATGTCTGCTGTTAGATATATAGTTTAATATGCTGTAAGATATATAGTTTAATATGATGTCTGCTGTTAGATATATAGTTTAATATGATGTCTGCTGTTAGATATATAGTTTAATATGCTGTTAGATATATAGTTTAATATGCTGTCTGCTGTTAGATATATAGTTTAATATGCTGTAAGATATATAGTTTAATATGATGTCTACTGTTAGATATATAGTTTAATATGATGTCTGCTGTTAGATATATAGTTTAATATGATGTCTGCTGTTAGATATATAGTTTAATATGCTGTTAGATATATAGTTTAATATGCTGTTAGATATATAGTTTAATATGCTGTTAGATATATAGTTTAATATGCTGTTAGATATATAGTTTAATATGCTGTTAGATATATAGTTTAATATGCTGTCTACTGTTAGATATATAGTTTAATATGCTGTCTGCTGTTAGATATATAGTTTAATATGCTGTTAGATATATAGTTTAATATGCTGTCTGCTGTTAGATATATAGTTTAATATGCTGTTAGATATATAGTTTAATATGCTGTTAGATATATAGTTTAATATGCTGTTAGATATATAGTTTAATATGCTGTTAGATATATAGTTTAATATGCTGTTAGATATATAGTTTAATATGCTGTCTACTGTTAGATATATAGTTTAATATGCTGTTAGATATATAGTTTAATATGCTGTTAGATATATAGTTTAATATGCTGTTAGATATATAGTTTAATATGCTGTTAGATATATAGTTTAATATGCTGTCTACTGTTAGATATATAGTTTAATATGCTGTTAGATATATAGTTTAATATGCTGTCTGCTGTTAGATATATAGTTTAATATGCTGTTAGATATATAGTTTAATATGCTGTCTACTGTTAGATATATAGTTTAATATGCTGTCTACTGTTAGATATATAGTTTAATATGCTGTCTGCTGTTAGATATATAGTTTAATATGCTGTAAGATATATAGTTTAATATGCTGTTAGATATATAGTTTAATATGCTGTCTGCTGTTAGATGTATAGTTTAATATGCTGTTAGATATATAGTTTAATATGCTGTTAGATATATAGTTTAATATGCTGTAAGATATATAGTTTAATATGCTGTCTGCTGTTAGATATATAGTTTAATATGCTGTCTACTGTTAGATATATAGTTTAATATGCTGTAAGATATATAGTTTAATATGCTGTCTGCTGTTAGATATATAGTTTAATATGCTGTAAGATATATAGTTTAATATGCTGTCTGCTGTTAGATGTATAGTTTAATATGCTGTTAGATATATAGTTTAATATGCTGTCTGCTGTTAGATATATAGTTTAATATGCTGTAAGATATAGTTTAATATGCTGTCTGCTGTTAGATGTTTAGTTTAATATGCTGTTAGATATATAGTTTAATATGCTGTAAGATATATAGTTTAATATGCTGTCTGCTGTTAGATATTTAGTTTAATATGCTGTTAGATATATAGTTTAATATGCTGTTAGATATATAGTTTAATATGATGTCTGCTGTTAGATATTTAGTTTAATATGCTGTTAGATATATAGTTTAATATGCTGTTAGATATATAGTTTAATATGCTGTTAGATATATAGTTTAATATGCTGTTAGATATATAGTTTAATATGCTGTTAGATATATAGTTTAATATGCTGTCTGCTGTTAGATATTTAGTTTAATATGCTGTTAGATATATAGTTTAATATGCTGTTAGATATATAGTTTAATATGCTGTTAGATATATAGTTTAATATGCTGTCTGCTGTTAGATATTTAGTTTAATATGCTGTTAGATATATAGTTTAATATGCTGTTAGATATATAGTTTAATATGCTGTCTGCTGTTAGATATATAGTTTAATATGCTGTCTGCTGTTAGATATATAGTTTAATATGCTGTTAGATATATAGTTTAATATGCTGTTAGATATATAGTTTAATATGATGTCTGCTGTTAGATATATAGTTTAATATGCTGTAAGATATATAGTTTAATATGATGTCTGCTGTTAGATATATAGTTTAATATGATGTCTGCTGTTAGATATATAGTTTAATATGCTGTCTGCTGTTAGATATATAGTTTAATATGCTGTAAGATATATAGTTTAATATGATGTCTACTGTTAGATATATAGTTTAATATGATGTCTGCTGTTAGATATATAGTTTAATATGATGTCTGCTGTTAGATATATAGTTTAATATGCTGTTAGATATATAGTTTAATATGCTGTTAGATATATAGTTTAATATGCTGTTAGATATATAGTTTAATATGCTGTTAGATATATAGTTTAATATGCTGTTAGATATATAGTTTAATATGCTGTTAGATATATAGTTTAATATGCTGTTAGATATATAGTTTAATATGCTGTCTACTGTTAGATATATAGTTTAATATGCTGTTAGATATATAGTTTAATATGCTGTTAGATATATAGTTTAATATGCTGTTAGATATATAGTTTAATATGCTGTTAGATATATAGTTTAATATGCTGTCTACTGTTAGATATATAGTTTAATATGCTGTTAGATATATAGTTTAATATGCTGTCTGCTGTTAGATATATAGTTTAATATGCTGTTAGATATATAGTTTAATATGCTGTCTACTGTTAGATATATAGTTTAATATGCTGTCTACTGTTAGATATATAGTTTAATATGCTGTCTGCTGTTAGATATATAGTTTAATATGCTGTAAGATATATAGTTTAATATGCTGTTAGATATATAGTTTAATATGCTGTCTACTGTTAGATATATAGTTTAATATGCTGTTAGATATATAGTTTAATATGCTGTTAGATATATAGTTTAATATGCTGTAAGATATATAGTTTAATATGCTGTTAGATATATAGTTTAATATGCTGTTAGATATATAGTTTAATATGCTGTTAGATATATAGTTTAATATGCTGTAAGATATATAGTTTAATATGCTGTTAGATATATAGTTTAATATGCTGTCTGCTGTTAGATATATAGTTTAATATGCTGTTAGATATATAGTTTAATATGATGTCTGCTGTTAGATATATAGTTTAATATGCTGTCTGCTGTTAGATATATAGTTTAATATGCTGTTAGATATATAGTTTAATATGCTGTTAGATATAGTTTAATATGCTGTCTGCTGTTAGATATATAGTTTAATAAGCTGTTAGATCTATAGTTTAATATGATGTCTGCTGTTAGATGTATAGTTTAATATGCTGTCTACTGTTAGATATATAGTTTAATATGCTGTCTGCTGTTAGATATATAGTTTAATATGCTGTTAGATATATAGTTTAATATGCTGTCTGCTGTTAGATATATAGTTTAATATGCTGTTAGATATATAGTTTAATATGTTGTTAGATATATAGTTTAATATGCTGTCTACTGTTAGATATATAGTTTAATATGCTGTTAGATATATAGTTTAATATGCTGTTAGATATATAGTTTAATATGCTGTTAGATATATAGTTTAATATGTTGTTAGATATATAGTTTAATATGCTGTCTGCTGTTAGATATATAGTTTAATATGCTGTTAGATATATAGTTTAATATGATGTCTGCTGTTAGATGTATAGTTTAATATGCTGTCTACTGTTAGATATATAGTTTAATATGCTGTCTGCTGTTAGATATATAGTTTAATATGCTGTTAGATATATAGTTTAATATGTTGTTAGATATATAGTTTAATATGCTGTTAGATATATAGTTTAATATGTTGTTAGATATATAGTTTAATATGATGTCTGCTGTTAGATGTATAGTTTAATATGCTGTCTACTGTTAGATATATAGTTTAATATGCTGTTAGATATATAGTTTAATATGCTGTCTGCTGTTAGATATATAGTTTAATATGCTGTCTGCTGTTAGATGTTTAGTTTAATATGCTGTTAGATGTTTAGTTTAATATGCTGTTAGATATATAGTTTAATATGCTGTTAGATATATAGTTTAATATGCTGTTAGATATATAGTTTAATATGCTGTTAGATATATAGTTTAATATGCTGTTAGATATATAGTTTAATATGCTGTTAGATATATAGTTTAATATGCTGTTAGATATATAGTTTAATATGCTGTTAGATATATAGTTTAATATGCTGTTAGATATATAGTTTAATATGCTGTTAGATATATAGTTTAATATGCTGTTAGATATATAGTTTAATATGCTGTTAGATATATAGTTTAATATGCTGTTAGATATATAGTTTAATATGCTGTTAGATATATAGTTTAATATGCTGTCTGCTGTTAGATATTTAGTTTAATATGCTGTTAGATATATAGTTTAATATGCTGTCTGCAGTTAGATATATAGTTTAATATGCTGTTAGATATATAGTTTAATATGCTGTAAGATATATAGTTTAATATACTGTTAGATTTATAGTTTAATATGCTGTCTATTGTTAGATATTTAGTTTAATATGCTGTTAGATATATAGTTTAATATGCTGTTAGATGTATAGTTTAATATGCTGTCTGCTGTTAGATATATAGTTTAATATGCTGTCTGCTGTTAGATATATAGTTTAATATGCTGTTAGATATATAGTTTAATATGCTGTTAGATATATAGTTTAATATGATGTCTGCTGTTAGATGTATAGTTTAATATGCTGTCTGCTGTTAGATATATAGTTTAATATGCTGTTAGATATATAGTTTAATATGCTGTCTGCTGTTAGATATATAGTTTAATATGCTGTTAGATATATAGTTTAATATGCTGTTAGATATATAGTTTAATATGCTGTAAGATATAGTTTAATATGCTGTCTGCTGTTAGATGTTTAGTTTAATATGCTGTTAGATATATATTTTAATATGCTGTAAGATATATAGTTTAATATGCTGTAAGATATAGTTTAATATGCTGTTAGATATAGTTTAATATGCTGTTAGATATATAGTTTAATATGCTGTCTGCTGTTAGATGTTTAGTTTAATATGCTGTTAGATATATAGTTTAATATGCTGTCTGCTGTTAGATATATAGTTTAATATGATGTCTGCTGTTAGATATATAGTTTAATATGCTGTTAGATATATAGTTTAATATGCTGTTAGATATATAGTTTAATATGCTGTTAGATATATAGTTTAATATGCTGTTAGATATATAGTTTAATATGATGTCTGCTGTTAGATATATAGTTTAATATGCTGTTAGATATATAGTTTAATATGCTGTTAGATATATAGTTTAATATGCTGTTAGATATATAGTTTAATATGCTGTTAGATATATAGTTTAATATGATGTCTGCTGTTAGATATATAGTTTAATATGCTGTTAGATACATAGTTTAATATGATGTCTGCTGTTAGATATATAGTTTAATATGCTGTTAGATATATAGTTTAATATGATGTCTGCTGTTAGATATATAGTTTAATATGCTGTTAGATATATAGTTTAATATGCTGTCTGCTGTTAGATATATAGTTTAATATGCTGTTAGATATATAGTTTAATATGCTGTCTGCTGTTAGATATATAGTTTAATATGCTGTTAGATATATAGTTTAATATGATGTCTGCTGTTAGATATATAGTTTAATATGCTGTTAGATATATAGTTGAATATGATGTCTGCTGTTAGATATATAGTTTAATATGCTGTTAGATATATAGTTTAATATGCTGTTAGATATATAGTTTAATATGTTGTTAGATATATAGTTTAATATGCTGTTAGATATATAGTTTAATATGCTGTTAGATATATAGTTCAATATGCTGTTAGATATATAGTTTAATATGATGTTAGATATATAGTTTAATATGCTGTAAGATATTTAGTTTAATATGCTGTTAGATATATAGTTTAATATGCTGTTAGATATATAGTTTAATATGCTGTAAGATATATAGTTTAATATGCTGTCTGCTGTTAGATATATAGTTTAATATGCTGTCTGCTGTTAGATATATAGTTTAATATGCTGTTAGATATATAGTTTAATATGCTGTAAGATATATAGTTTAATATGCTGTCTGCTGTTAGATGTATAGTTTAATATGCTGTCTGCTGTTAGATATATAGTTTAATATGCTGTTAGATATATAGTTTAATATGCTGTAAGATATATAGTTTAATATGCTGTCTGCTGTTAGATATATAGTTTAATATGCTGTTAGATATATAGTTTAATATGCTGTCTGCTGTTAGATATATAGTTTAATATGCTGTAAGATATATAGTTTAATATGCTGTCTGCTGTTAGATGTATAGTTTAATATGCTGTTAGATATATAGTTTAATATGCTGTCTGCTGTTAGATATATAGTTTAATATGCTGTTAGATATATAGTTTAATATGCTGTTAGATATATAGTTTAATATGCTGTTAGATATATAGTTTAATATGCTGTCTGCTGTTAGATGTATAGTTTAATATGCTGTTAGATATATAGTTTAATATGCTGTCTGCTGTTAGATATATAGTTTAATATGCTGTTAGATATATAGTTTAATATGCTGTTAGATATATAGTTTAATATGCTGTAAGATATATAGTTTAATATGCTGTCTGCTGTTAGATGTATAGTTTAATATGCTGTTAGATATATAGTTTAATATGCTGTCTGCTGTTAGATGTATAGTTTAATATGCTGTTAGATATATAGTTTAATATGCTGTTAGATATATAGTTTAATATGCTGTAAGATATATAGTTTAATATGCTGTCTGCTGTTAGATATATAGTTTAATATGCTGTCTACTGTTAGATATATAGTTTAATATGCTGTAAGATATATAGTTTAATATGCTGTCTGCTGTTAGATATATAGTTTAATATGCTGTAAGATATATAGTTTAATATGCTGTCTGCTGTTAGATGTATAGTTTAATATGCTGTTAGATATATAGTTTAATATGCTGTCTGCTGTTAGATATATAGTTTAATATGCTGTAAGATATAGTTTAATATGCTGTCTGCTGTTAGATGTTTAGTTTAATATGCTGTTAGATATATAGTTTAATATGCTGTAAGATATATAGTTTAATATGCTGTCTGCTGTTAGATATTTAGTTTAATATGCTGTTAGATATATAGTTTAATATGCTGTTAGATATATAGTTTAATATGATGTCTGCTGTTAGATATTTAGTTTAATATGCTGTTAGATATATAGTTTAATATGCTGTTAGATATATAGTTTAATATGCTGTTAGATATATAGTTTAATATGCTGTTAGATATATAGTTTAATATGCTGTTAGATATATAGTTTAATATGCTGTCTGCTGTTAGATATTTAGTTTAATATGCTGTTAGATATATAGTTTAATATGCTGTTAGATATATAGTTTAATATGCTGTTAGATATATAGTTTAATATGCTGTCTGCTGTTAGATATTTAGTTTAATATGCTGTTAGATATATAGTTTAATATGCTGTTAGATATATAGTTTAATATGCTGTCTGCTGTTAGATATATAGTTTAATATGCTGTCTGCTGTTAGATATATAGTTTAATATGCTGTTAGATATATAGTTTAATATGCTGTTAGATATATAGTTTAATATGATGTCTGCTGTTAGATATATAGTTTAATATGCTGTAAGATATATAGTTTAATATGATGTCTGCTGTTAGATATATAGTTTAATATGATGTCTGCTGTTAGATATATAGTTTAATATGCTGTCTGCTGTTAGATATATAGTTTAATATGCTGTAAGATATATAGTTTAATATGATGTCTACTGTTAGATATATAGTTTAATATGATGTCTGCTGTTAGATATATAGTTTAATATGATGTCTGCTGTTAGATATATAGTTTAATATGCTGTTAGATATATAGTTTAATATGCTGTTAGATATATAGTTTAATATGCTGTTAGATATATAGTTTAATATGCTGTTAGATATATAGTTTAATATGCTGTTAGATATATAGTTTAATATGCTGTCTACTGTTAGATATATAGTTTAATATGCTGTCTGCTGTTAGATATATAGTTTAATATGCTGTTAGATATATAGTTTAATATGCTGTCTGCTGTTAGATATATAGTTTAATATGCTGTTAGATATATAGTTTAATATGCTGTTAGATATATAGTTTAATATGCTGTCTGCTGTTAGATATATAGTTTAATATGCTGTTAGATATATAGTTTAATATGCTGTCTGCTGTTAGATGTATAGTTTAATATGCTGTTAGATATATAGTTTAATATGCTGTCTGCTGTTAGATATATAGTTTAATATGCTGTTAGATATATAGTTTAATATGCTGTTAGATATATAGTTTAATATGCTGTAAGATATATAGTTTAATATGCTGTCTGCTGTTAGATGTATAGTTTAATATGCTGTTAGATATATAGTTTAATATGCTGTCTGCTGTTAGATGTATAGTTTAATATGCTGTTAGATATATAGTTTAATATGCTGTTAGATATATAGTTTAATATGCTGTAAGATATATAGTTTAATATGCTGTCTGCTGTTAGATATATAGTTTAATATGCTGTCTACTGTTAGATATATAGTTTAATATGCTGTAAGATATATAGTTTAATATGCTGTCTGCTGTTAGATATATAGTTTAATATGCTGTAAGATATATAGTTTAATATGCTGTCTGCTGTTAGATGTATAGTTTAATATGCTGTTAGATATATAGTTTAATATGCTGTCTGCTGTTAGATATATAGTTTAATATGCTGTAAGATATAGTTTAATATGCTGTCTGCTGTTAGATGTTTAGTTTAATATGCTGTTAGATATATAGTTTAATATGCTGTAAGATATATAGTTTAATATGCTGTCTGCTGTTAGATATTTAGTTTAATATGCTGTTAGATATATAGTTTAATATGCTGTTAGATATATAGTTTAATATGATGTCTGCTGTTAGATATTTAGTTTAATATGCTGTTAGATATATAGTTTAATATGCTGTTAGATATATAGTTTAATATGCTGTTAGATATATAGTTTAATATGCTGTTAGATATATAGTTTAATATGCTGTTAGATATATAGTTTAATATGCTGTCTGCTGTTAGATATTTAGTTTAATATGCTGTTAGATATATAGTTTAATATGCTGTTAGATATATAGTTTAATATGCTGTTAGATATATAGTTTAATATGCTGTCTGCTGTTAGATATTTAGTTTAATATGCTGTTAGATATATAGTTTAATATGCTGTTAGATATATAGTTTAATATGCTGTCTGCTGTTAGATATATAGTTTAATATGCTGTCTGCTGTTAGATATATAGTTTAATATGCTGTTAGATATATAGTTTAATATGCTGTTAGATATATAGTTTAATATGATGTCTGCTGTTAGATATATAGTTTAATATGCTGTAAGATATATAGTTTAATATGATGTCTGCTGTTAGATATATAGTTTAATATGATGTCTGCTGTTAGATATATAGTTTAATATGCTGTCTGCTGTTAGATATATAGTTTAATATGCTGTAAGATATATAGTTTAATATGATGTCTACTGTTAGATATATAGTTTAATATGATGTCTGCTGTTAGATATATAGTTTAATATGATGTCTGCTGTTAGATATATAGTTTAATATGCTGTTAGATATATAGTTTAATATGCTGTTAGATATATAGTTTAATATGCTGTTAGATATATAGTTTAATATGCTGTTAGATATATAGTTTAATATGCTGTTAGATATATAGTTTAATATGCTGTCTACTGTTAGATATATAGTTTAATATGCTGTCTGCTGTTAGATATATAGTTTAATATGCTGTTAGATATATAGTTTAATATGCTGTCTGCTGTTAGATATATAGTTTAATATGCTGTTAGATATATAGTTTAATATGCTGTTAGATATATAGTTTAATATGCTGTCTGCTGTTAGATATATAGTTTAATATGCTGTTAGATATATAGTTTAATATGCTGTTAGATATATAGTTTAATATGCTGTTAGATATATAGTTTAATATGCTGTCTGCTGTTAGATATATAGTTTAATATGCTGTTAGATATATAGTTTAATATGCTGTTAGATATATAGTTTAATATGCTGTCTACTGTTAGATATATAGTTTAATATGCTGTCTGCTGTTAGATATATAGTTTAATATGCTGTTAGATATATAGTTTAATATGCTGTCTGCTGTTAGATATATAGTTTAATATGCTGTTAGATATATAGTTTAATATGCTGTTAGATATATAGTTTAATATGCTGTCTGCTGTTAGATATATAGTTTAATATGCTGTTAGATATATAGTTTAATATGCTGTTAGATATATAGTTTAATATGCTGTTAGATATATAGTTTAATATGCTGTCTGCTGTTAGATATATAGTTTAATATGCTGTTAGATATATAGTTTAATATGCTGTTAGATATATAGTTTAATATGCTGTCTGCTGTTAGATATATAGTTTAATATGCTGTTAGATATATAGTTTAATATGCTGTTAGATATATAGTTTAATATGCTGTTAGATATATAGTTTAATATGATGTCTGCTGTTAGATATATAGTTTAATATGATGTCTGCTGTTAGATATATAGTTTAATATGCTGTTAGATATATAGTTTAATATGCTGTTAGATATATAGTTTAATATGCTGTTAGATATATAGTTTAATATGCTGTTAGATATATAGTTTAATATGATGTCTGCTGTTAGATATATAGTTTAATATGATGTCTGCTGTTAGATATATAGTTTAATATGCTGTTAGATATATAGTTTAATATGCTGTTAGATGTATAGTTTAATATGCTGTTAGATATATAGTTTAATATGCTGTCTGCTGTTAGATGTATAGTTTAATATGCTGTTAGATATATAGTTTAATATGCTGTTAGATATATAGTTTAATATGCTGTAAGATATATAGTTTAATATGCTGTCTGCTGTTAGATATATAGTTTAATATGCTGTCTACTGTTAGATATATAGTTTAATATGCTGTAAGATATATAGTTTAATATGCTGTCTGCTGTTAGATATATAGTTTAATATGCTGTAAGATATATAGTTTAATATGCTGTCTGCTGTTAGATGTATAGTTTAATATGCTGTTAGATATATAGTTTAATATGCTGTCTGCTGTTAGATATAGTTTAATATGCTGTAAGATATAGTTTAATATGCTGTCTGCTGTTAGATGTTTAGTTTAATATGCTGTTAGATATATAGTTTAATATGCTGTAAGATATATAGTTTAATATGCTGTCTGCTGTTAGATATTTAGTTTAATATGCTGTTAGATATATAGTTTAATATGCTGTTAGATATATAGTTTAATATGATGTCTGCTGTTAGATATTTAGGTTAATATGCTGTTAGATATATAGTTTAATATGCTGTTAGATATATAGTTTAATATGCTGTTAGATATATAGTTTAATATGCTGTTAGATATATAGTTTAATATGCTGTTAGATATATAGTTTAATATGCTGTCTGCTGTTAGATATTTAGTTTAATATGCTGTTAGATATATAGTTTAATATGCTGTTAGATATATAGTTTAATATGCTGTTAGATATATAGTTTAATATGCTGTCTGCTGTTAGATATTTAGTTTAATATGCTGTTAGATATATAGTTTAATATGCTGTTAGATATATAGTTTAATATGCTGTCTGCTGTTAGATATATAGTTTAATATGCTGTCTGCTGTTAGATATATAGTTTAATATGCTGTTAGATATATAGTTTAATATGCTGTTAGATATATAGTTTAATATGATGTCTGCTGTTAGATATATAGTTTAATATGCTGTAAGATATATAGTTTAATATGATGTCTGCTGTTAGATATATAGTTTAATATGATGTCTGCTGTTAGATATATAGTTTAATATGCTGTCTGCTGTTAGATATATAGTTTAATATGCTGTAAGATATATAGTTTAATATGATGTCTACTGTTAGATATATAGTTTAATATGATGTCTGCTGTTAGATATATAGTTTAATATGATGTCTGCTGTTAGATATATAGTTTAATATGCTGTTAGATAAATAGTTTAATATGCTGTTAGATATATAGTTTAATATGCTGTTAGATATATAGTTTAATATGCTGTTAGATATATAGTTTAATATGCTGTTAGATATATAGTTTAATATGCTGTCTACTGTTAGATATATAGTTTAATATGCTGTCTGCTGTTAGATATATAGTTTAATATGCTGTTAGATATATAGTTTAATATGCTGTCTGCTGTTAGATATATAGTTTAATATGCTGTTAGATATATAGTTTAATATGCTGTTAGATATATAGTTTAATATGCTGTCTGCTGTTAGATATATAGTTTAATATGCTGTTAGATATATAGTTTAATATGCTGTTAGATATATAGTTTAATATGCTGTTAGATATATAGTTTAATATGCTGTCTGCTGTTAGATATATAGTTTAATATGCTGTTAGATATATAGTTTAATATGCTGTTAGATATATAGTTTAATATGCTGTCTACTGTTAGATATATAGTTTAATATGCTGTCTGCTGTTAGATATATAGTTTAATATGCTGTTAGATATATAGTTTAATATGCTGTCTGCTGTTAGATATATAGTTTAATATGCTGTTAGATATATAGTTTAATATGCTGTTAGATATATAGTTTAATATGCTGTCTGCTGTTAGATATATAGTTTAATATGCTGTTAGATATATAGTTTAATATGCTGTTAGATATATAGTTTAATATGCTGTTAGATATATAGTTTAATATGATGTCTGCTGTTAGATATATAGTTTAATATGATGTCTGCTGTTAGATATATAGTTTAATATGCTGTTAGATATATAGTTTAATATGCTGTTAGATATATAGTTTAATATGCTGTTAGATATATAGTTTAATATGCTGTCTGCTGTTAGATATATAGTTTAATATGCTGTTAGATATATAGTTTAATATGATGTCCGCTGTTAGATATATAGTTTAATATGCTGTTAGATATATAGTTTAATATGCTGTCTGCTGTTAGATATATAGTTTAATATGATGTCTGCTGTTAGATATATAGTTTAATATGATGTCTGCTGTTAGATATATAGTTTAATATGCTGTCTGCTGTTAGATGTATAGTTTAATATGCTGTTAGATATATAGTTTAATATGCTGTCTACTGTTAGATATATAGTTTAATATGCTGTCTACTGTTAGATATATAGTTTAATATGCTGTTAGATATATAGTTTAATATGCTGTTAGATATATAGTTTAATATGATGTCTGCTGTTAGATATATAGTTTAATATGATGTCTACTGTTAGATATATAGTTTAATATGATGTCTGCTGTTAGATATATAGTTTAATATGATGTCTGCTGTTAGATATATAGTTTAATATGCTGTCTACTGTTAGATATATAGTTTAATATGCTGTCTACTGTTAGATATATAGTTTAATATGATGTCTACTGTTAGATATATAGTTTAATATGATGTCTGCTGTTAGATATATAGTTTAATATGCTGTCTACTGTTAGATATATAGTTTAATATGCTGTTAGATATATAGTTTAATATGCTGTCTGCTGTTAGATATATAGTTTAATATGCTGTTAGATATATAGTTTAATATGATGTCTGCTGTTAGATATATAGTTTAATATGCTGTCTGCTGTTAGATATATAGTTTAATATGCTGTTAGATATATAGTTTAATATGCTGTCTGCTGTTAGATATATAGTTTAATATGCTGTCTGCTGTTAGATATATAGTTTAATATGCTGTTAGATATATAGTTTAATATGCTGTCTGCTGTTAGATATATAGTTTAATATGCTGTTAGATATATAGTTTAATATGCTGTCTGCTGTTAGATGTATAGTTTAATATGCTGTCTACTGTTAGATATATAGTTTAATATGCTGTCTGCTGTTAGATATATAGTTTAATATGATGTCTGCTGTTAGATATATAGTTTAATATGCTGTTAGATATATAGTTTAATATGCTGTCTGCTGTTAGATATATAGTTTAATATGCTGTTAGATATATAGTTTAATATGCTGTCTGCTGTTAGATATATAGTTTAATATGCTGTCTACTGTTAGATATATAGTTTAATATGCTGTCTGCTGTTAGATGTATAGTTTAATATGCTGTCTACTGTTAGATATATAGTTTAATATGCTGTCTGCTGTTAGATATATAGTTTAATATGCTGTAAGATATATAGTTTAATATGCTGTCTGCTGTTAGATATATAGTTTAATATGCTGTTAGATATATAGTTTAATATGATGTCTGCTGTTAGATATATAGTTTAATATGCTGTAAGATATAGTTTAATATGATGTCTGCTGTTAGATATATAGTTTAATATGCTGTTAGATATATAGTTTAATATGCTGTCTGCTGTTAGATATATAGTTTAATATGCTGTCTACTGTTAGATATATAGTTTAATATGCTGTCTACTGTTAGATATATAGTTTAATATGCTGTTAGATATATAGTTTAATATGCTGTAAGATATATAGTTTAATATGATGTCTGCTGTTAGATATATAGTTTAATATGCTGTCTACTGTTAGATATATAGTTTAATATGCTGTAAGATATATAGTTTAATATGCTGTCTACTGTTAGATATATAGTTTAATATGCTGTCTACTGTTAGATATATAGTTTAATATGCTGTCTGCTGTTAGATATATAGTTTAATATGCTGTAAGATATATAGTTTAATATGCTGTCTACTGTTAGATATATAGTTTAATATGCTGTCTGCTGTTAGATGTATAGTTTAATATGCTGTCTACTGTTAGATATATAGTTTAATATGCTGTCTACTGTTAGATATATAGTTTAATATGATGTCTGCTGTTAGATATATAGTTTAATATGCTGTTAGATATATAGTTTAATATGATGTCTGCTGTTAGATATATAGTTTAATATGCTGTAAGATATATAGTTTAATATGCTGTAAGATATATAGTTTAATATGATGTCTGCTGTTAGATATATAGTTTAATATGCTGTTAGATATATAGTTTAATATGCTGTCTGCTGTTAGATATATAGTTTAATATGCTGTCTGCTGTTAGATATATAGTTTAATATGCTGTTAGATATATAGTTTAATATGCTGTCTGCTTTTAGATATATAGTTTAATATGCTGTTAGATATATAGTTTAATATGCTGTCTGCTGTTAGATATATAGTTTAATATGCTGTCTGCTGTTAGATGTTTAGTTTAATATGCTGTTAGATATTTAGTTTAATATGCTGTTAGATATATAGTTTAATATGATGTCTGCTGTTAGATATATAGTTTAATATGATGTCTGCTGTTAGATATATAGTTTAATATGCTGTTAGATATATAGTTTAATATGCTGTTAGATATATAGTTTAATATGCTGTTAGATATATAGTTTAATATGATGTCTACTGTTAGATATATAGTTTAATATGCTGTTAGATATATAGTTTAATATGCTGTTAGATATATAGTTTAATATGCTGTTAGATATATAGTTTAATATGCTGTTAGATATATAGTTTAATATGCTGTTAGATATATAGTTTAATATGCTGTTAGATATATAGTTTAATATGCTGTTAGATATATAGTTTAATATGCTGTCTGCTGTTAGATATATAGTTTAATATGCTGTTAGATATATAGTTTAATATGCTGTTAGATATATAGTTTAATATGCTGTAAGATATTTAGTTTAATATGCTGTTAGATATATAGTTTAATATGCTGTTAGATATATAGTTTAATATGCTGTCTGCTGTTAGATGTTTAGTTTAATATGCTGTAAGATATATAGTTTAATATGCTGTTAGATATATAGTTTAATATGCTGTCTGCTGTTAGATGTTTAGTTTAATATGCTGTAAGATATATAGTTTAATATGCTGTTAGATATATAGTTTAATATGCTGTTAGATATATAGTTTAATATGCTGTCTACTGTTAGATATATAGTTTAATATGCTGTTAGATATATAGTTTAATATGCTGTCTGCTGTTAGATATTTAGTTTAATATGCTGTTAGATATATAGTTTAATATGCTGTTAGATATATAGTTTAATATGCTGTTAGATATATAGTTTAATATGCTGTCTACTGTTAGATATATAGTTTAATATGCTGTTAGATATATAGTTTAATATGCTGTCTGCTGTTAGATATATAGTTTAATATGATGTCTGCTGTTAGATATATAGTTTAATATGCTGTTAGATATATAGTTTAATATGATGTCTGCTGTTAGATATATAGTTTAATATGCTGTCTGCTGTTAGATATATAGTTTAATATGCTGTAAGATATATAGTTTAATATGCTGTTAGATATATAGTTTAATATGCTGTCTGCTGTTAGATATATAGTTTAATATGTTGTTAGATATATAGTTTAATATGCTGTCTGCTGTTAGATATATAGTTTAATATGCTGTTAGATATATAGTTTAATATGCTGTTAGATATATAGTTTAATATGCTGTTAGATATATAGTTTAATATGTTGTTAGATATATAGTTTAATATGATGTCTGCTGTTAGATATATAGTTTAATATGCTGTTAGATATATAGTTTAATATGCTGTAAGATATATAGTTTAATATGCTGTCTGCTGTTAGATATATAGTTTAATATGCTGTCTGCTGTTACATGTATAGTGTAATATGCTGTCTGCTGTTAGATATATAGTTTAATATGATGTCTACTGTTAGATATATAGTTTAATATGATGTCTGCTGTTAGATATATAGTTTAATATGCTGTCTACTGTTAGATATATAGTTTAATATGCTGTCTGCTGTTAGATATATAGTTTAATATGCTGTCTGCTGTTAGATATATAGTTTAATATGATGTCTGCTGTTAGATATATAGTTTAATATGATGTCTGCTGTTAGATATATAGTTTAATATGATGTCTGCTGTTAGATATATAGTTTAATATGCTGTCTGCTGTTAGATATATAGTTTAATATGCTGTCTGCTGTTAGATGTATAGTGTAATATCCTGTCAATAGTGTCCATGTCCTGTGAGACTCACTTGTCGCTGGCACACACTCTGAAACAGCCCATCAGTTGCTCAGCAGCTTTCTCCAGCATGTCTCCCAGTTTGCCTTTTCCCTTCCTCAGGAGCTGCTGCTCTGCCTGGAAAATCATTCTACAATCATCAAACCCCTCCTATAGGACAATACTACTACAATCATCAAACCCCTCCTATAGGACAATACTACTACAATCATCAAACCTCTCCTATAGGACAATAATACTACAATCATCAAACCCCTCCTATAGGACAATACTACTACAATCATCAAACCCCTCCTATAGGACAATACTACTACAATCATCAAACCTCTCCTATAGGACAATACTACTACAATCATCAAACCCCTCCTATAGGACAATACTACTACAATCATCAAACCTCTCCTATAGGACAATACTACTACAATCATCAAACCCCTCCTATACTACTACAATCATCAAACCCCTCCTATAGGACAATACTACTACAATCATCAAACCCCTCCTATAGGACAATACTACTACAATCATCAAACCCCTCCTATAGGACAATACTACTACAATCATCAAACCCCTCCTATACTACTACAATCATCAAACCCCTCCTATAGGACAATACTACTACAATCATCAAACCTCTCCTATAGGACAATACTACTACAATCATCAAACCTCTCCTATAGGACAATACTACTACAATCATCAAACCCCTCCTATAGGACAATACTACTACAATCATCAAACCCCTCCTATAGGACAATACTACTACAATCATCAAACCCCTCCTATAGGACAATACTACTACAATCATCAAACCTCTCCTATAGGACAATACTACTACAATCATCAAACCTCTCCTATAGGACAATACTACTACAATCATCAAACCCCTCCTATACTACTACAATCATCAAACCTCTCCTATAGGACAATACTACTACAATCATCAAACCCCTCCTATAGGACAATACTACTACAATCATCAAACCCCTCCTATAGGACAATACTACTACAATCATCAAACCCCTCCTATAGGACAATAATACTACAATCATCAAACCCCTCCTATACTACTACAATCATCAAACCCCTCCTATAGGACAATACTACTACAATCATCAAACCCCTCCTATAGGACAATACTACTACAATCATCAAACCCCTCCTATAGGACAATACTACTACAATCATCAAACCCCTCCTATAGGACAATAATACTACAATCATCAAACCTCTCCTATAGGACAATAATACTACAATCATCAAACCTCTCCTATAGGACAATACTACTACAATCATCAAACCCCTCCTATAGGACAATACTACTACAATCATCAAACCTCTCCTATAGGACAATACTACTACAATCATCAAACCCCTCCTATAGGACAATACTACTACAATCATCAAACCTCTCCTATAGGACAATACTACTACAATCATCAAACCCCTCCTATAGGACAATACTACTACAATCATCAAACCCCTCCTATACTACTACAATCATCAAACCCCTCCTATAGGACAATACTACTACAATCATCAAACCCCTCCTATAGGACAATACTACTACAATCATCAAACCCCTCCTATAGGACAATACTACTACAATCATCAAACCCCTCCTATAGGACAATACTACTACAATCATCAAACCTCTCCTATAGGACAATACTACTACAATCATCAAACCCCTCCTATAGGACAATACTACTACAATCATCAAACCCCTCCTATAGGACAATAATACTACAATCATCAAACCCCTCCTATAGGACAATAATACTACAATCATCAAACCCCTCCTATAGGACAATACTACTACAATCATCAAACCTCTCCTATAGGACAATACTACTACAATCATCAAACCCCTCCTATACTACTACAATCATCAAACCCCTCCTATAGGACAATAATACTACATTCATCAAACCCCTCCTATAGGACAATACTACTACAATCATCAAACCCCTCCTATAGGACAATACTACTACATCATCAAACCCCTCCTATAGGACAATACTACTACAATCATCAAACCCCTCCTATAGGACAATACTACTACAATCATCAAACCCCTCCTATAGGACAATACTACTACAATCATCAAACCCCTCCTATAGGACAATACTACTACAATCATCAAACCCCTCCTATACTACTACAATCATCAAACCCCTCCTATAGGACAATACTACTACAATCATCAAACCCCTCCTATAGGACAATACTACTACAATCATCAAACCCCTCCTATAGGACAATACTACTACAATCATCAAACCCCTCCTATAGGACAATACTACTACAATCATCAAACCTCTCCTATAGGACAATACTACTACAATCATCAAACCCCTCCTATAGGACAATACTACTACAATCATCAAACCCCTCCTATAGGACAATAATACTACAATCATCAAACCCCTCCTATAGGACAATAATACTACAATCATCAAACCCCTCCTATAGGACAATACTACTACAATCATCAAACCCCTCCTATACTACTACAATCATCAAACCCCTCCTATAGGACAATACTACTACAATCATCAAACCCCTCCTATAGGACAATACTACTACAATCATCAAACCCCTCCTATAGGACAATACTACTACAATCATCAAACCCCTCCTATAGGACAATACTACTACAATCATCAAACCTCTCCTATAGGACAATACTACTACAATCATCAAACCCCTCCTATAGGACAATACTACTACAATCATCAAACCCCTCCTATAGGACAATAATACTACAATCATCAAACCCCTCCTATAGGACAATAATACTACAATCATCAAACCCCTCCTATAGGACAATACTACTACAATCATCAAACCTCTCCTATAGGACAATACTACTACAATCATCAAACCCCTCCTATACTACTACAATCATCAAACCCCTCCTATACTACTACAATCATCAAACCCCTCCTATAGGACAATAATACTACATTCATCAAACCCCTCCTATAGGACAATACTACTACAATCATCAAACCCCTCCTATAGGACAATACTACTACAATCATCAAACCCCTCCTATAGGACAATACTACTACAATCATCAAACCCCTCCTATAGGACAATACTACTACAATCATCAAACCCCTCCTATACTACTACAATCATCAAACCTCTCCTATAGGACAATACTACTACAATCATCAAACCCCTCCTATAGGACAATACTACTACAATCATCAAACCCCTCCTATAGGACAATACTACTACAATCATCAAACCCCTCCTATAGGACAATACTACTACAATCATCAAACCCCTCCTATAGGACAATACTACTACAATCATCAAACCCCTCCTATAGGACAATACTACTACAATCATCAAACCCCTCCTATAGGACAATACTACTACAATCATCAAACCCCTCCTATAGGACAATACTACTACAATCATCAAACCCCTCCTATACTACTACAATCATCAAACCCCTCCTATAGGACAATACTACTACAATCATCAAACCCCTCCTATAGGACAATACTACTACAATCATCAAACCCCTCCTATAGGACAATACTACTACAATCATCAAACCCCTCCTATAGGACAATACTACTACAATCATCAAACCTCTCCTATAGGACAATACTACTACAATCATCAAACCCCTCCTATAGGACAATACTACTACAATCATCAAACCCCTCCTATAGGACAATACTACTACAATCATCAAACCCCTCCTATAGGACAATACTACTACAATCATCAAACCCCTCCTATAGGACAATACTACTACAATCATCAAACCCCTCCTATAGGACAATAATACTACAATCATCAAACCCCTCCTATAGGACAATAATACTACAATCATCAAACCCCTCCTATAGGACAATACTACTACAATCATCAAACCTCTCCTATAGGACAATACTACTACAATCATCAAACCCCTCCTATACTACTACAATCATCAAACCCCTCCTATACTACTACAATCATCAAACCCCTCCTATAGGACAATAATACTACATTCATCAAACCCCTCCTATAGGACAATACTACTACAATCATCAAACCCCTCCTATAGGACAATACTACTACAATCATCAAACCCCTCCTATAGGACAATACTACTACAATCATCAAACCCCTCCTATAGGACAATACTACTACAATCATCAAACCCCTCCTATACTACTACAATCATCAAACCTCTCCTATAGGACAATACTACTACAATCATCAAACCCCTCCTATAGGACAATACTACTACAATCATCAAACCCCTCCTATAGGACAATACTACTACAATCATCAAACCCCTCCTATAGGACAATACTACTACAATCATCAAACCCCTCCTATAGGACAATACTACTACAATCATCAAACCCCTCCTATAGGACAATACTACTACAATCATCAAACCCCTCCTATAGGACAATACTACTACAATCATCAAACCCCTCCTATAGGACAATACTACTACAATCATCAAACCCCTCCTATACTACTACAATCATCAAACCCCTCCTATAGGACAATACTACTACAATCATCAAACCCCTCCTATAGGACAATACTACTACAATCATCAAACCCCTCCTATAGGACAATACTACTACAATCATCAAACCCCTCCTATAGGACAATACTACTACAATCATCAAACCTCTCCTATAGGACAATACTACTACAATCATCAAACCCCTCCTATAGGACAATACTACTACAATCATCAAACCCCTCCTATAGGACAATAATACTACAATCATCAAACCCCTCCTATAGGACAATAATACTACAATCATCAAACCCCTCCTATAGGACAATACTACTACAATCATCAAACCTCTCCTATAGGACAATACTACTACAATCATCAAACCCCTCCTATACTACTACAATCATCAAACCCCTCCTATAGGACAATAATACTACATTCATCAAACCCCTCCTATAGGACAATACTACTACAATCATCAAACCCCTCCTATAGGACAATACTACTACAATCATCAAACCCCTCCTATAGGACAATACTACTACAATCATCAAACCCCTCCTATAGGACAATACTACTACAATCATCAAACCCCTCCTATAGGACAATACTACTACAATCATCAAACCCCTCCTATAGGACAATACTACTACAATCATCAAACCCCTCCTATAGGACAATACTACTACAATCATCAAACCCCTCCTATAGGACAATAATACTACAATCATCAAACCCCTCCTATAGGACAATACTACTACAATCATCAAACCCCTCCTATAGGACAATACTACTACAATCATCAAACCCCTCCTATAGGACAATACTACTACAATCATCAAACCCCTCCTATAGGACAATACTACTACAATCATCAAACCCCTCCTATACTACTACAATCATCAAACCCCTCCTATAGGACAATACTACTACAATCATCAAACCCCTCCTATAGGACAATAATACTACAATCATCAAACCCCTCCTATACTACTACAATCATCAAACCCCTCCTATAGGACAATACTACTACAATCATCAAACCCCTCCTATAGGACAATACTACTACAATCATCAAACCCCTCCTATAGGACAATAATACTACAATCATCAAACCCCTCCTATACTACTACAATCATCAAACCTCTCCTATAGGACAATACTACTACAATCATCAAACCCCTCCTATAGGACAATAATACTACAATCATCAAACCCCTCCTATACTACTACAATCATCAAACCCCTTCTATAGGACAATACTACTACAATCATCAAACCCCTCCTATAGGACAATACTACTACAATCATCAAACCCCTCCTATAGGACAATACTACTACAATCATCAAACCCCTCCTATAGGACAATACTACTACAATCATCAAACCCCTCCTATACTACTACAATCATCAAACCCCTCCTATAGGACAATACTACTACAATCATCAAACCCCTCCTATAGGACAATACTACTACAATCATCAAACCCCTCCTATAGGACAATACTACTACAATCATCAAACCCCTCCTATAGGACAATACTACTACAATCATCAAACCCCTCCTATAGGACAATACTACTACAATCATCAAACCCCTCCTATAGGACAATAATACTACAATCATCAAACCCCTCCTATAGGACAATAATACTACAATCATCAAACCCCTCCTATAGGACAATACTACTACAATCATCAAACCCCTCCTATACTACTACAATCATCAAACCCCTCCTATAGGACAATACTACTACAATCATCAAACCCCTCCTATAGGACAATACTACTACAATCATCAAACCCCTCCTATAGGACAATACTACTACAATCATCAAACCCCTCCTATAGGACAATACTACTACAATCATCAAACCTCTCCTATAGGACAATACTACTACAATCATCAAACCCCTCCTATAGGACAATACTACTACAATCATCAAACCCCTCCTATAGGACAATAATACTACAATCATCAAACCCCTCCTATAGGACAATAATACTACAATCATCAAACCCCTCCTATAGGACAATACTACTACAATCATCAAACCTCTCCTATAGGACAATACTACTACAATCATCAAACCCCTCCTATACTACTACAATCATCAAACCCCTCCTATACTACTACAATCATCAAACCCCTCCTATAGGACAATAATACTACATTCATCAAACCCCTCCTATAGGACAATACTACTACAATCATCAAACCCCTCCTATAGGACAATACTACTACAATCATCAAACCCCTCCTATAGGACAATACTACTACAATCATCAAACCCCTCCTATAGGACAATACTACTACAATCATCAAACCCCTCCTATACTACTACAATCATCAAACCTCTCCTATAGGACAATACTACTACAATCATCAAACCCCTCCTATAGGACAATACTACTACAATCATCAAACCCCTCCTATAGGACAATACTACTACAATCATCAAACCCCTCCTATAGGACAATACTACTACAATCATCAAACCCCTCCTATAGGACAATACTACTACAATCATCAAACCCCTCCTATAGGACAATACTACTACAATCATCAAACCCCTCCTATAGGACAATACTACTACAATCATCAAACCCCTCCTATAGGACAATACTACTACAATCATCAAACCCCTCCTATACTACTACAATCATCAAACCCCTCCTATAGGACAATACTACTACAATCATCAAACCCCTCCTATAGGACAATACTACTACAATCATCAAACCCCTCCTATAGGACAATACTACTACAATCATCAAACCCCTCCTATAGGACAATACTACTACAATCATCAAACCTCTCCTATAGGACAATACTACTACAATCATCAAACCCCTCCTATAGGACAATACTACTACAATCATCAAACCCCTCCTATAGGACAATACTACTACAATCATCAAACCCCTCCTATAGGACAATACTACTACAATCATCAAACCCCTCCTATAGGACAATACTACTACAATCATCAAACCCCTCCTATAGGACAATAATACTACAATCATCAAACCCCTCCTATAGGACAATAATACTACAATCATCAAACCCCTCCTATAGGACAATACTACTACAATCATCAAACCTCTCCTATAGGACAATACTACTACAATCATCAAACCCCTCCTATACTACTACAATCATCAAACCCCTCCTATACTACTACAATCATCAAACCCCTCCTATAGGACAATAATACTACATTCATCAAACCCCTCCTATAGGACAATACTACTACAATCATCAAACCCCTCCTATAGGACAATACTACTACAATCATCAAACCCCTCCTATAGGACAATACTACTACAATCATCAAACCCCTCCTATAGGACAATACTACTACAATCATCAAACCCCTCCTATACTACTACAATCATCAAACCTCTCCTATAGGACAATACTACTACAATCATCAAACCCCTCCTATAGGACAATACTACTACAATCATCAAACCCCTCCTATAGGACAATACTACTACAATCATCAAACCCCTCCTATAGGACAATACTACTACAATCATCAAACCCCTCCTATAGGACAATACTACTACAATCATCAAACCCCTCCTATAGGACAATACTACTACAATCATCAAACCCCTCCTATAGGACAATACTACTACAATCATCAAACCCCTCCTATAGGACAATACTACTACAATCATCAAACCCCTCCTATACTACTACAATCATCAAACCCCTCCTATAGGACAATACTACTACAATCATCAAACCCCTCCTATAGGACAATACTACTACAATCATCAAACCCCTCCTATAGGACAATACTACTACAATCATCAAACCCCTCCTATAGGACAATACTACTACAATCATCAAACCTCTCCTATAGGACAATACTACTACAATCATCAAACCCCTCCTATAGGACAATACTACTACAATCATCAAACCCCTCCTATAGGACAATAATACTACAATCATCAAACCCCTCCTATAGGACAATAATACTACAATCATCAAACCCCTCCTATAGGACAATACTACTACAATCATCAAACCTCTCCTATAGGACAATACTACTACAATCATCAAACCCCTCCTATACTACTACAATCATCAAACCCCTCCTATAGGACAATAATACTACATTCATCAAACCCCTCCTATAGGACAATACTACTACAATCATCAAACCCCTCCTATAGGACAATACTACTACAATCATCAAACCCCTCCTATAGGACAATACTACTACAATCATCAAACCCCTCCTATACTACTACAATCATCAAACCTCTCCTATAGGACAATACTACTACAATCATCAAACCCCTCCTATAGGACAATACTACTACAATCATCAAACCCCTCCTATAGGACAATACTACTACAATCATCAAACCCCTCCTATAGGACAATACTACTACAATCATCAAACCCCTCCTATAGGACAATACTACTACAATCATCAAACCCCTCCTATAGGACAATACTACTACAATCATCAAACCCCTCCTATAGGACAATACTACTACAATCATCAAACCCCTCCTATAGGACAATACTACTACAATCATCAAACCCCTCCTATAGGACAATACTACTACAATCATCAAACCCCTCCTATAGGACAATACTACTACAATCATCAAACCCCTCCTATAGGACAATACTACTACAATCATCAAACCCCTCCTATAGGACAATACTACTACAATCATCAAACCCCTCCTATAGGACAATACTACTACAATCATCAAACCCCTCCTATACTACTACAATCATCAAACCCCTCCTATAGGACAATACTACTACAATCATCAAACCCCTCCTATAGGACAATAATACTACAATCATCAAACCCCTCCTATACTACTACAATCATCAAACCCCTCCTATAGGACAATACTACTACAATCATCAAACCCCTCCTATAGGACAATACTACTACAATCATCAAACCCCTCCTATAGGACAATAATACTACAATCATCAAACCCCTCCTATACTACTACAATCATCAAACCTCTCCTATAGGACAATACTACTACAATCATCAAACCCCTCCTATAGGACAATAATACTACAATCATCAAACCCCTCCTATACTACTACAATCATCAAACCCCTTCTATAGGACAATACTACTACAATCATCAAACCCCTCCTATAGGACAATACTACTACAATCATCAAACCCCTCCTATAGGACAATACTACTACAATCATCAAACCCCTCCTATAGGACAATACTACTACAATCATCAAACCCCTCCTATAGGACAATACTACTACAATCATCAAACCCCTCCTATAGGACAATACTACTACAATCATCAAACCCCTCCTATAGGACAATACTACTACAATCATCAAACCTCTCCTATAGGACAATACTACTACAATCATCAAACCCCTCCTATAGGACAATACTACTACAATCATCAAACCCCTCCTATAGGACAATACTACTACAATCATCAAACCCCTCCTATAGGACAATACTACTACAATCATCAAACCTCTCCTATAGGACAATACTACTACAATCATCAAACCCCTCCTATAGGACATTACTACTACAATCATCAAACCTCTCCTATACTACTACAATCATCAAACCTCTCCTATAGGACAATACTACTACAATCATCAAACCCCTCCTATAGGACATTACTACTACAATCATCAAACCTCTCCTATACTACTACAATCATCAAACCCCTCCTATAGGACAATAATACTACAATCATCAAACCCCTCCTATAGGACAATAATACTACAATCATCAAACCTCTCCTTTAGGACATGACTTTTCCATCACTGGGTCAGAAGCATTTTAGAGCACAATAGTTTATGTTCACTTACATTGTTGGCAAATATCCGCAGGTCCAGCGTAACAGCGAACATCACTGGCAAGGCCCTAAACAGCACATAGAGCAGTCATCCTACAGACGTGTATATGTAGAATAGAAAAACACTAAGGCCAAATTGATCAAAAATGTAATTTTACATGCTTATCCTTACCAGTTCTCCTCTTTGTGAGATTGGAAGGCCCTCAAGAATGACGTAGAAAGTCAAGGACGAACCGCAGAGAAACCATGACAGAACAGTTTGGAAATGGACCAGTCGATAGCACGATATGTGCTTTCGCATATATCTTGTGTGTATGTATATATTTGTCAGGCAGGGATGGGGAGTGATGAGAATATGTATCCAAAGTAATCTCCAGAAATGCCAAAAGGATATTGGACCACCAACGTCTGACATTTGTACGCCTCAACAAAGTCGTGGTTGGACACTGCATAGGTGCACCTCAAGTGTGCTGCAACCATCTCATCGTACGGGACTTCCAGCACCTGTTGGCACTTCTCCTCTGGACTGGCGAGCTGCAGGCATACATACAGTCATGTTTCTAGAGCAAAACACAGAGGGTGTTATCTGAAGAGATACAAGTGTAACAACAGGTCAGCAGGACTTGAAGGCATGGAAGGTTCAGGCAGCCTGAATAGCCTCACCTGGAGACGTGGGTTAGCCACATGTGGGTGTTTGAATGACAGCAGTTCTGCACAAAAACTCCCCTCATGATTATCAATGGCCTCATACACCTGGGAACAGGTAAGCAACATGGTGTGAACTGAGCATGCGTGACTAGTGGTGAACACAAAGAATAGCTAAATGAAAGTTTGTGCTAAGGAAGAAGACTGCTAGCTATATGGGTTCACTTGATAACCGGTAAGATAAAATAGAAAAATGGCTACCTGTTGGAGATACTGGTTGATTGTTATGTGCGCCATTGCAGCCAGGGATGTGAACCTACGAAAAAGTTTAAATAATAAAACAGATATTGAAGCAAATCCGCTAAGCGGCAAAAGCTCTGAATCTGACAACATCATAACTACTGTGCTATGGCTATTGGCAATTTATCTAGCTAGTTAACGTTACTAGTAGATTAGCTAAGAATTTAATTCAGTATCACAACGAGTGTGATGATTAAATTGGGATCAATATAATGTAACTTTTTTGTATCGTTTTAACTAACGCTAGCTAGGTAGCATGCATTCATTCATTAACTGTCAAGGACCGCTAGATTGTAGCTGATAATGATACATCAACGTGTAACTAACGTTAGCTAGCTAGTTTACAAAGCCAGTGGTCCCCAATTCTTTTCGGTTATTGTACCACGAATATAATGTTATGTTGCTCTGCCCAGAGTACTGTACCCCCCTCATGCTCATTTTACCAGTAAAAGCCTATAGTCTCATGAGTCTTCTCAAGTATCCCCTGTAGATAAGCCAGGGCTCCCTAGTACCTACCCCTGGTTGGTTGGGAACCACTGTACTAACCTAATGGCATAATTCCAATGTATCCATAGCTACCTGTTGTGGTTAAATTTCTGTTTAAAATGTATTCGCGTTGTTGAGCTGTAGCTACACAAATCACTTCCGGGTCAATGTATTCCTTCAGCCTTCAAAATAAAGGTCCCCCCACGTACTACAATAGTCTAGCTATAACTTTGTCGCCTCCCTGTGCTTATTAGAAGCTATGCACAATGAAATCTCTGCTCTCGCAATCTCTCGCTCTCATACACACACACACACACACACACACACACAGTGCCTCCGTGATCTATGATGTGTCTGGCCCTGTTGGAGGGAGTGTTTCACGCTACGCTGTGTGATTAATGGAGGAGTGAGAATGGGCTCTTAAAATAGAACCTGCAGAGTGCCGCTAGCCTTGTGTGTCTGTGTGTGTGTGTTCCTGTGTGTCCTGCAAACCTGTTCACAATGTTATGATATCAAAGTGATTCTACCTTCCTCAGCTCAGCACGTGGCCCAGTCCCTCCCCCTCCACTCCCTCTAACCCCATCCACTCCCTCTAACCACTCCACTGTCTATAACCCCCTCCACTGTCTCTAACCCCCTCCACTGTCTCTAACCCCCTCCACTGTCTCTAAACCCCTCCACTGTCTCTAACCCCATCCACTGTCTCTAACCCCATCCACTCCCTCTAACCCCCTCCACTGTCTCTAACCCCCTCCAATCCCTCCAACCCCTCCACCATCTCTAACCCCCTCCACTCTCTCCATTCTCTATCATTCTGCAGCTCCTCTTCTCAGGTTGCTGAGGTATCACAGCAACATATTGGATCCCAGCCGGGGTATGGATTGCCAGCATGCCCTCTAAAGTGACTTTGGTATAGGCCATGAAGCCGTGTGTGTGTGTGTGTGTGTGTGTGTGTCGGAGGGAGAGAGGCTTCCCAATGGGAGCCTTGCAACATCCAGAGATGCCAACATAGCACAGCTAGAACAAGGACACTGTAGGTGACACTGCAGTAACTTCAGTTCTCTGAAAGACCTGTCAAAATCATACATGTTAAATATCTTTGCCCTCATAAAACAACAGTGCTGTCATTACATCCAAGAACATCTGCTTACTGTAGATTCCGCAGCTGTCCCCTCTGTTGCCTAGCAACCTGCTGCCCCTGTTTTGATGATGTCAAACTCAGGAGTCACATCAGTAATAGCCAGGCGTCTATTTGAGGTCGCTGCTGGGCACAATTGTGACAAGGTTTCAGAAGATTTTCAATTTCGGCACACCAAAAGCTCTTCATCCCTCCTTCATCCCACTCAGTGTCTTTGTACAGACGCAACGGAAATGCCACCAATGTACGTACACTGACTGCAAATGACTCTCCTTACTAGGACTCTTTCGAATTGCTGTCTCATTCCGTGTTCAGGGGAGCTGTATGAGAAAGCTCTCTTTTTGTCCCCACAATACCTCAGAGAGCATCTTTTTTTCCGGGTACCTCTGATGGGAAAGACAGGGTAAAGTATCACATTGAACGCTGCTACCCAGAGACAAAAATGAGTACAAACTGTACTCTGTACTCTGTACTGTAAAACCTGTTTGGCATAGCAACATATAAGGAGCCTATAAACTCTTAATATAGCTTTGTGTTTACAGGGAGCCATACAGTCTGTATACTGTAAATAAAACCCCTATTTGATCTTCCTCTACATTTTGCTGTGCTGGCATGAGTGTTATTGTGCTAGAGCTCGTCTGATGGGCGTTTCATGTCGTGGCTGACACTAGTTGACTCTCGTGTGAAATCCTAATCCACTCAGTTTGAATAACCGTCCAAAATTACCTTCTCTTTTTTAAAGGGCAATTCCGCCACTTTTCAACCTCATAATCATTATCTCCAGCAACATACCAGTGTCTACATACTGAATGTGAAAATGTCATGTTTCTATGATCTGTGGTTAAAAAGATCCTAAAAACAATGCTTCTCTGTGACATCACAGGGTTGGATTAAAATGAAGGAAAAACTGTGATTTTCAAAAGTTTCTAGCCTGGGGGAAAGTATTTTCTTGCTCCCCACACAACTGCAAATTGAATTGTGTTTTAAAATCACAGTTTAAAATGCTTTTACTTTTGATGATGTCATCGGGTAGAACTTCTTAACTTTATATATTTTTACAAAACGAAAAGAAATGGTCGGTTTTCAAAAATGCATACACTGGTATTGTGCTGGAGATAATAAATATGAGGTTGAAAAGTGGTGGAATTACCCTTTAAGTGGTGCTTAATAGAGTCTGAGTGCTCTTCATAAGGACATTTTGCCTGCTAAAAAAAAGTAGCATAGAAAGTAGAAATCTTTACGTGTGCCCCATCACTATTGTGTGACAGCATATCAGTCGGTGATGTGAATGGAGCAAACCACAGTACAGCAAATCCCCAAGCTCTGTTACTGTTGAGCTGTTGAGCTGCCCCCTGCTGGCAGGGCCAATCCCCGGCCGTAAGCCAAGGTTGTGCTAGCCCCTCTGCTGATGGGGCCAGCCACTGGTCATGGACCGGGGTTGAGCTGGCCCACCATTGTGTAGGAAGCCTAGGGGGTGAGTTGATGGGGAGGCCAGACCCTGGTCGTGGACTGAGGCTGGTAGGTGGCCTCCCGGCAGGGTGTTCGTAAAGGGCTGAATGCAGGTGAGCAATTGGCTTGGTCACGGCTCTATGTCAGTTTTTGGAGTTCTTTGCTAATAGGCCGCATTCCAATTTGGGTGTCTGGGCCCATACATGGAGTTCCTCCTCCGGGCAACTTCCAATATGAAAGTCTGTACCCATATATGGAGTTCCTGCTCTAAGGCTGAATTTCAATACCCGAGACAATGTCCATATATGGAACTTCCTGCTGTGGATTAGCTGTGTTGTCTGAAGCTTAAAGCTCTTCTCACGAAACTGCGTTATAAACTAGACTCATGAGGTCGGCTGTCAGATTAGTTTGTGTGATGATGAGACATACAGTAACTGCACACATGCATAATTTACAATAGGCCCAGTCCAGCCGACGAGGGCAGAGGAACCTTATGTTGACCTCAGTCTGACCTTCCTGTCACATAACTTGTAATTACTAATGAGTTAAATTGATAGAAAAGTAGATTAAAAATACTTATTTTTGTGAATTGACATGAATCAAGGTTTTCTACTGGTGTCCCTCTGACAGATGCACTATAATACTGCATATTACTCACATTAGTGTTGACCTTAGTTAATTACCCTGTAACGTCAGCTTTAGCTGACTCATTTAGTTTTGCTATTCTACTTTCCCTACCTCTTTTAATTAGGTAAATTTGAATAAAAAAATCCCAGGAAGCTATTAAGTAAAAAATAGTTAGATAAATGTCTTAGAATATATGACAACATGTATTAAATACATTTGCTCTCACAGGTGACAATGCTGCTTTGCATTGCATATTCTGTGGATATTGGGTTAACAAAGCCACCTGAAAAAGTGGCAGCCAGTAAGAAATATCATAGAATTACAAATTAGAATACTAGAATGGAGATGAACCTTCTTATGATGGTCCAAAGGTCAGCCATGTTGGTCGACCACGGTTTGCCAGTGCTGTGATAAGACATTTAGTAAAACAATCAATGTGAAGAATTTATCTGCACTGTATGTTTTTTAGCTAGCTAGCCAGCCAATTTGAGAAGAACGATTCCATACATTTTTCAAATTAATTCAGTGATAATGCCCGAGAAGCCGGTGTTTGGAGGATACATTGGCATGGGTGTAGATAGGCCCGAGACGAAGTCAATTTATTCTCCAAACACCGTCTTCAAGGGTATTATCACTTTCATACAACTGGTTACCAACATATTCAAATAGTGATTGACATATTTGCATTACAAACTTTATTTTAATGAATTTATTCATACTGTTTCATCCTTCCACAAGATGTAGTCCTGACACAAATCTAGGGTTGCTATCCAAGCCGGCTGGTTGCTCGTTCTATTGGTTCGGTTGCTTGAGACGCGACCCAGTCGTTCAGTCTTTTTCTTCTGTATCTATGGACACAATCCTGTTGTCGTGTCTTTGGCTATGCCGGATTAAGTGATATGACATGCTATTCTATAAAATAATTTATCCGTAATTAATATTACCTGATTGAGCTAATCATGTAAATGTAATTAACTAGAGAGTCGGGCACCACGAAATAATATTTATCTTCCGAATAAACTCCTAAAGACCTAGTAATATTTTACATCAATAGCAGTCAATATTAATCGTCATCTTAATTCAGTCTCATCTGAAAGTTGTAAATTCTTGGTTATCTGCACGAACCCTGGCTATCAAGTTGAATCAGCAATACAAAATTGGGTGTCATTATTTATTTACTAAATACCTAACGAATCACACAGAATTACACATACACATATTTAAATCATAACTTGATTACAAATTACGTCATAAAGGAAAACGTCCCTTGCGGGCAGAACAGATATGACAGCTTGTTACACAAAAGCAAAGGGCTGGGTTTGAGTGAAAGAGCGGGAAGACTGAGGAACAAAGGGCGAAGCTGTGCTATCGTAAATAAAGTATCTTATGCATTCTAAATTACCGCCCATTTGGAAAAGGAAAATGCAATAAATATTTACTCTGAGCTGCGTTTCGGTAGGTTGGTGGTAGATGGAAGGCCGTGTTGCCCAACCGAGTCCTTTGTCCTTTGAAGAATGTCTCTGCTGGTAAATTGAGTACGTTGTAGTAACGTCATTGTGTGGTAGACGGGATACTCTCTCGGTTCCTTCCTAACCCTAGTTTGCAGCGGCTGTTGCTATCTCAACGGTTAGGAGGTATCAGTTCTGTAGTGAATAAGAGTTAAAAGTTCATACCATTCGCAACCAAAGCTCACGCTGATGTTGGCTTCGTTCTGTAGTTATTATCTGAATTATTCTGACATCGTACCGTCGTCCCCACATCCTCGAAACAGGAGGTTATATTGTCGTCAAGGCTTTATATAGGAAGGGAGAGGAGGGCGTGTTTGAAAAGTTTTATAGCCCATGTCCCTTCACAGGGGCGGGCCACTGATTGAGCAGAGCCATACCTTATGAAAACCCAAATCTCACATTTTAGAAGCTAAAATCACATTTCATCCCATCACAAATAATTTCATATTCAAACATTTAAATTTAACAACAATTCTATGTGAATCCGATAACTCTGATGTGTAGACTTTCCACTGTAGAGTTTATGTCATCTTATCATTGATGAGAATGTCTCAGATGACAACTGAACTGACATCATATTAATTAAGTACCACTGCATATGATCAATTGGTTGGATTTCCAGAATATAGTTAATTTCCCCCCACCTTCTGATGTTCCTAGAATCTCTATGTTAACCAAGGGTTTTGCAAATGTAACATCAGTAGGGTAGAGAGAGAAAAAAGGGGGGAAGAGGTATTTATGACTGTCATAAACCTACCCCCAGGCCAACGTCATGACACTGTCGTTCATTCTAAATGTTCCATTGCCATACTGGCTGGAAACGTTCTTACCCCTTGCTTGCTAGCTAGTCAACTACGGCCAACTGTTGTTCAGAGGAGCTAGCCAACATCACAGCTAACACAATCACTTCAAGCTGTAAAGACTGCTAACTAGCTGCACGTTTTACCTTTTTTCAATTGACAGTTCTTTGTATATATCCATAAAAATGATGCCAGCTGATTCATGATTTCGACTGGCAGAGAAACGCTGCCTGTCTGCTTCGTCCCGACTCCCGACACGATCATTACTATGGGACAGCTGAAGATCTAATTTGAATATTGAAACAATGTTGCAAATGTCAAAGAGACAGACAGGAAGATGTATACAAATCTCCACGGTTGAAAACTAAATGTTGGTCTACAATAGGTATTCCCTAACTGGGGCACCACCAGGGGTACGCACAATGCCATCGGGGGTACACCAAATAAAAATGTGATAAACAAATTCCAACCGGGCTATACCTTTAGGTGAGGTTCTTTTCTCGCCTGAGTAGCCTTGCTTCACTGCTAAAAATCTAATTAAACCATCTAGTGTTCAGCAAAATAGCAACACAATGTCAAATACAGGTAGCCTAGTCAAATAATTAACATCCAATCACATTAACTGTTACTCTCTCACGGGAATTCCACTAACGGTCCGTATGTAGCCAAACGTAGCTGCTGCTCATGTTGGTATCTGTACTGATGGCGCAAAAGCCATGACAGGGAGACATAGTGGAGTGCTAACGCGCGTGCAAGCAGTATCTTCCGACGCCACTTGGGTACACTGCAGCATCCACCTAGAGGCTCTTGCTGCCAAGGGAATGACTGACAGTTTGAAAAACATTTTGGACTCTACAGTGAAAATGATTAACTTTGTTAAAGCAAAGCGCCTGAACCCTGGTGTATTTTCTGCACTATGCAATGATATGGGCAGCGACCATGTAACTCTTTTACAACATACAGAAGTGTGCTTGTTATCAAAGGGCAAAGTATTGTTTTTTTTAATTTTGACGAGCTTAAAGTTTTCTTTACTGACCATAATTTTCACTTGCATGATGATGCGTTTCTCACACAACTGGCCTATCTGGGTGATGTTTCTTCTCACCTGAATGATCTGAATCTAGGATTACAGGGACTCTCTGCAACTATATTCAATGTGCGAGACAAAATTGAGGCTATGATTAAGAAGTTGGAGCTCTTCTCTGTCTGCATTAACAAGGACAACACACAGGTCTTTCCATCATTGTATGATTTGTTTGTGTGCAAATGAACTCAAGCTTCCGGACAATGTCAAATGTGATATAGCGAAACGGATGACACAAACAACTGGATTGGTTATTCCTTTCATGCCCTGCCTCCAGTCCACTTAACGATATCTGAACAAGAGAGCCTCATCGAAATTGAAACAAGCTGTTCTGTGAAAATGGAATTGAATCAGAAGCCACCGCCAGATTTCTGGATTGGGCTGTGCTCAGAGTATCCTGCCTTGGTAATTCGCACTTTGCAACCACGCACCTATGTGAGAGTGGATTCTCGTCCCACACTGGCATAAAAACTACATACAGGCACAGATTGTGTGTGGAAAATAATTTAAGACTATCTCCAATACAACCCAACACTGCAGAGTTATGTGCATCCTTTCAAGCGCACCCTTCTCATTAACCTGTGGTGAATTATTCACAATTAATAAAAGGTTTAGTAATTTAATAGGATGTCTATGAGAGTTATCAGCAATAACAAAAACTAGTACACTCTTAGTCTTCCAAAAGGGTTCTTCGGTTGTCCCCATAGAATAACCATTTTGGGTTCCATATAGAACCCTCTGTGAAAAGTGTTTTTACATGGAACCCAAAAGTGTTCTACCTTTTGTTACTGAGCTCCAGAGCCTGAGCATTCTGCAGCTGAGGTCTACTGTTTCAGCCTGTGATGTGTACTTTCTGCATATAGTGGCACATTCTATAGGGCCGCAGAGTCCTGAGTATAAGTCTAGTCAGCAGTAAGGATCAATGCACACTCATCTTCCTATACTGTGGATTGTTTTCCCTGTAAGAGAGAAAGCTAAGATTTCAGACAACTTGTGCTGCAGTGAAAGTGGCAGATATGGAAACTCATGTTGTTTCTGATTAGTAGTTCTGTAGCTGTTGAAAGTGGTTCATTTCTCAGGTGTAGTGACACGTCAAGTGAGTGATCTCCCTTGTGACTGAAGGCGGTGTCTAGTAACCTTGATGCGAGTCACTTTCTCATTGGATGGAGTGTCACAGAGTTCACCTACTGCATGGCAGTAATATGGAGAGGCACGGTGCAGCCTTTGCCTCTATTTATCATCCTGCCATGACGCAGAGCAGGTGAGGCGAGATGCAGCAGGAAGAGGGAAGGAGGGAGATAAAGGATGATAAGTCATAGGAATCTAAAACCGTCCATAGTTTGCAGAGAAATGAAACTCTTACAGTTTGCATAATAGATCAAATATGGATAAAATAGAATTATACTCCTAGACACAATGGGTACAGTAATACATTATGAGGAGTTATGGGTGTGGTGGTTGCTAGGTGCTTATTTCCCAGTTGTGTTCTTGTGTGTGTTTAGTGTGTTCTGTAAGCATTGTCTGCAGGGCGGTGCACTATTCTCACATCCTCTGTTGACAGTCAGCAGTGTTCAGGATCTAGTGTTCAGGAACAGTGTTCAGGATCTAGTGCACTAGACCAGTGTTTCCCAACTCCAGTCATCAAGTACCCCCAACAGTAAACATTTTATTGTTACTCTGGACCTAAAGTTAATTCAGTTTTAATACTGTCATTTTCACCTGACTTTGTTTCACTTGGTGGTCTTTTGTCATTGTCAGAGCTTAGAGGAGTCTCTGTGGTGCTACAGGTGTAGGATGTTAATTTGATCACTCTTTTGTTGCTGAGAATTTTTCTGCAGCCTCGTGATTTGCATAAATTCACTGAAAACCCACACTAACACACAGTTCTATTAACAGTATGGCACTTTTCATGTTGCTCACATTTGACCAGTTTTAGCCTTACCAAAGATCAAGCAATTAAATGTTCATTATTATTTTGTGTGCCAATATAGGTCAAATTAAGATCCAACATCTGTACTGTATTAAGGTAAATATAGCTTGCAGAACAAGGGAATTACTATTTCTAACTGGGGCAAAGCGCACAGAAGTTTTACACTACACCAAAGCCTTTGCTCAATTAGATACAGTAAACATCCCGAGGGAACCAGAAAGAGGCAAATTGTTGTTATGATTTGGAAGAAAAGCTTATGTCAGCCATAATGACAACCCTGACTGTTGCCCTGGTAATCAAACCATTCAGCAGGACAATGACACCATTGAGATGGGTTTCAAGTGATCTGGCTCTGGTTACGAGCTCCGCAAAGACCATGTTTATCTAATACGGTGTTGGTGTGTCTCTGCTTTCACCATGGGGAAAAACGACACTGTACACACACACACCCACGCACCCACGCACATTTTTCTCTCATGCTGGCATCTTTTGTTACAGACTGATTGGCATGGGTTTCGTTCTGCCTGATGCCACTGACGTGCTTAGTGCGGGGTAATCCAAACATAAGCCGCAAAGTTAGATGAGTTTTTTGAGCTCTGGGTTCATTTATTTCTCTCTCTTCTTAGCCTAGTCCCTATAGAGTCTGGTTAGCTAGGGAGCACAGAGTCTAGAGATAAAGGACAGTCAAGGACAGGTTCCCGGCCTCCAGCATATTAGGACCTTTGATTAGGCCTAGTGTGTGGGTAGTGGGCGCGGATGGGCTGACAACATACCTGGAGTGGCAGTAAGTAGCTAGAAGTTAACTCTAATAACCACTGGCACTGTTATAATGAGTTATAATGGCTCTGAAAACGTAATGAGCTTAAAGAGATTCTTCACCCTAAAATCAAAGTTTCCGTACTTCAAAAGAGGTTCAGTGGATTCATATGCCATGCTATCTGTTTCTGACCCGACAGCTTTACAGGAACATCTGCCAGCCTCCTAAATCCTAAATTAAGGGAAATGATTGGCACCGTTTAATAGGACGATTAGCCATGTAATCTTAGTTAACCCAAATCGTGCGTAACTTGGTCAGATGCTCAATGTCCACTAGAGATGACGAGCCATGTAAAACTCTTCTATAATTGTGTCCCATGGCCTTGTTTGACTTTGTTCAGTCTGCAATGGAGGCTGTCTGTCAGTAGGGGGCCACCTCCAATATCTGTGACATCAAACTAGAACTCAAATCAAATTGTGTTGGTCACATACACATGTTTAGCAGATGTTATTGCGGGTGTAGTGAAATGCTTGTGTTTCTAGCTCCAAGAGTGCAGTAATAGCTAACAATTTCGCAACAATACACACAATTCACATGCATCTAAAGGAATGGAATTAAGAATATATAAAGATTTGGATGAGCAATGTCTGAGCGGCATAGACTAAAATACAGTAGAATAGAATACAGTATATAAATATGAGATGAGTAATAAGAAATATGTCAACATTATTAAAGTGACTACCTGGTAGTCTACATTGTGAGAAAAGGCTAATATCGGTGCATACCTCTAGTCTTTAATCAGTCAAAGGAACTGAACCTAATAATTTCAAGTAAAATGGAATGACCTTTTAGAGTTTCTCTTTATGCTTTAAAACCACACCTTCCTATAAGTGTTCATATTCTGCTTCATGCTAATAAAACATGCTCAGATGTTGATCTAAACTGAAGCCAGAACATGCTATTCACACTGAGATGCATGTTGACACTTTACAATGGTGTTGACTAACTTACTCATGTTGTACAACCCAATTTACAGCATATGGAAGGTGAAGGTGAAGGTGAAGGTGAAGGTGATCGTAGTGACAAGTAAAGGACTGCTTATTTCACAGAAAGACACAGCTCCCTGTCTGCTGGGCTCTGAGAGGGGAGATTGATGATCTCTCAATCCCAATGTGCTCCTGAGGGGTGCAGACGGAGAGAAGCAGCGCTCGGTCTGTCAGTCAACTGTGGTACTTTTCTTTCCTCTGTGGAGGACACAACCTCGATTTAGAAACACTGCACTTATAGGACGACTCCCTGCAATCTGCATCTCTCTCTTCCTCTCTCTACTATCTCTCTCACTCTCTTTCTCTGAGCTCCAAATGCATTGTTGCTATTAATAACACAGCTTCCCGGGCTGAGCAAAGGGCTCTTTCCCTCCAGGCTGAGTGTGTGTGGGGGCGTGTGTGTGTGTGTGTGTGTGTGTGTGTGTGTGTGTAGGAGCATGTCGGAGTAGGACTCACACTGAAGGCTCCTCTCAATTATAATTGCTGTAACAAGACTGTTACCTTCATGGCTGTGTGGGGCTTCATGGGTATCTCTCTCCCAATGTTACTTAGAATAGGACTGACAGGACAGTAATCTATGAAATACATGGAGCAGTATTCCTCACAATACATTTCACATACTGTATATTTCAGTTGTAAAAAATGTCTCCATATACTCTATCTGCTGCATTATGGGCATTATCTGATGAGGGAACTATGATGGGAATAGGAGCAGGCAGTAGGCTATAGGTTTGGTGTGGGAGTGAGAGCCTGGGAAGTTGAAGGTTAGCATGCAGGAAGGACACTCCAGTCCACAGTAACTGCAGCAGTCTTCACTTTGTTCCTGTTCCCCTAGCCCATGTGATCTGCTGGGGGCGGGGCCTCTTCTCCCAGCCCTCCACTCACAGGAGGAGGATTCAGAAGAAGGAGTAGCCTGCTGCAAGGAAAGGGGCCCCTGTGAGTCAGTGCAGGTGATTGATTTGCTTTTCACGCACGTAGAATAGTTCTCGTGCCAATAATCTAGAGATCAGCATGGTTGGCCACTACAGCCACGGTCCTCTACTCTCACTCCTGCAGGAGTCCTCATACACCTACCTGCAGGACGGGTTTGCCCACACTGTCTGTCACTAACCAGCATGGAGGAGATGCAGTCATCCATCCATCCCTGTAAACTGGGTGGCTCACCTTACTAAACCACTACTGTCGGCGCTCAGGAGGAACTTAAACCTATGCAGGTAGCATGAACCTAATGGTACTCTGTGATTACAGATAGAGGTAGAGGAGAAAGTAGACAGGGTTGGCTAGGTGACTTTCTACTTGTAATCCGTTACAGCTACCTGTCCAGAATTGTAATCATTAATGTAACTTTTGGGTTACCCAAACTCAGTAATGTAATCGGATTACTTTCCCCTGAAGAAGACAAAAAGGATCCAACAAACAAATTTGTTGTGTCATCACAGTGGTCTCTGACATCATAGTGGTCTCTGACTTGTGGTCAGACTCGCTCAGGTGGAACCAACCCGAACCAACTTTTTTCCATGCTGAATTGAATGTCATTGAGAAAACAGAATGGTGTCAATGTATTTATTTTCGCAATCATCCTTTCTGAATTGAAAAGTAATCCAAGAAGTAATCATCTAGTATTATTTCAAACGTATCTGTAATTTGATTGCAATATTTGTACTGGTAATGTACCTGATTACACCGTTTTTTGGGGTAATCAGATTACATGTAATCAGTTACTGCCCAACAGAGAGGAGGGGGGAGAGAGAGAGTAGCTGGGGGCCTTCTCTGCAGTGTGCTGCTGCTACTGCAGGGACAAGGTGACTTTAGAGCAGAACAATTGTTTTAATGGGTGAAATATGAGACTGTCTTTGTCCTTCAGGAGAGGTCATGCATGCGGACAGAAGACCATGTTCACATGCGGTGTAAAGACAGACATTTGTTCAGATCAATTGTTCACATTGTTCACATTTGTAATACATCCAGAGTCAGCCAAGCAGCAGAACATATCAATCTAGATAAATACACAGTACTAACCTCTGAGAGGAATGGTACATTATTGCATTAATGTACGCTTGTGTAACAGGTATTTACCCAGATATTTCATGGAGACACGCAAAACAAAAGGAAATGTAATCTAAAACAAAACGTTTTAACAACCATGTTGTTATGTCATCTTGGCTTCACTCAGCTCCGCAGCAGATGACAGTCCTCCTGTCAGGTCACTTGTCAATTTCCTGTTTCCCATCATGCTTTTGGCTCTCCACCAGGAAGTTGGGGATAATCCCGCTGCCCACATGGTCACTGGCATGGTGCTAGTGCAAATGGCACGCTGCTGGGCCAAGCGGTGTGGAGGAGGGTTAGTGACTAATTATACTACATTATGAAACAGCAGCACATTACTGTCAGGGACAGATGCTGGAGACAGGTGTAGTGGTGTCTGCTAAGAAGGAGAGGGGGAAAGGACCATGCTATTTCACCATTTCACTTAGCTTAAGAGTTTCTTCATCTGGTCCTTGGGGACCTACAGGGGTGCACATTTTTGTTCTTGCCCTGCACTAACATACCTGATCTGATTCAATGAATCAACAGTCCCTTGATTAGCTCACACACCTGCCTCAAGTATGCTATTTAGGTGTGTCTCCCTCAGTGGGAGGCCTATGTTTTGAGGATTCTTTCATTGAAGTTAATGAAAGCCAAAGCTAATATGACTGAGAAAACTAATCTTTAACTTGTCCAAGCCTATCAGGAATGCCACCAATCCATCTCCACAATCCCACACAGTGTGAAGGGCAGGGCCGTGCACAGGCCTTTGGCGGGGCAGGTGCTCCAAGTTACACAAGTTTACTTACATTTCTTACATTCATTGCTAATTATCTAATGCTCAACATATATTATTAAGCATAGGCCTCATTGACTTTCTGCAAAATCATGCCACTTATCCCACTGTAAGCAAGATTACAGCCTACTGCTCAAAGAGAGGGCAAAGAGGGGTCGGCTATCAGCTGATCATAATGAAAATATATTATGTAAATCAGCTAGTTAGCTAGCTAGCTAGTTAGCTATGCTGTTGAAACAATCTAACTAGTCTTTACCTGTGATTGGAGTTTGTTCGGGTGCTGACATCTGCCTCTTAGGCCTCCTAACAAACAGTCAAATTGAAATCTTCCCTGTTCCTGACCGTGAGATCACACATGCAACTCAAAAGGGAGCCCTTCGACACTACCGTTCAGTGCCGGTAGCGCAGTGCACATGCTCATGTGGGAAATGTTTCCAATATCCAAAAAGGAGAATATACCTAGTTTGATGGGCAATTCATTTAAGTAATGAGAGAAAATTAAATTAGATTAAGTTCTAATGTAATAATTGAAAACCGCCACCAATCTGAAAGGGCACTTTTGTCATAGGAGGGAAAAGGTCAGGTGCTCAGGCACCCTTAGACCTCTATCTGTGCCCGGTGAAGAGTCAGCGTTGTGGGTACAATTCACCCAGGTTTACTGTATACACATTACCAGTGTTCCAAGTCTTTGTTTTGTTTTGAAAGCAGAGGGATAATTACTTAGGCTTTACGGTAGAACAAGTTGGGAGACGTTTACCAGTGTGGGTTTAAGTCCATAACATAAGTAGGTAGATGTACGCCCCAAAACGTTTGTGAGGTGTGAGTTGCTGTCTAACGGAAAGTGAACTTCCTCACCCCTAAAAAGGCATATACTGTAGTGTATACGTCTACTGTCATCACAAACAGTTGCTACATGGTGGACATGGAATAGTGGAATAGTTACATTTTCCAGGGAAAGCAGTGAAAGATCCTGGAAGCTTTCTGAATAACATGCGTGGTTGTCTCTGTGTGTGCATGTGTGTGTGTGACCCTCTGGGTGGTCTGAGGTATGTGTTCTCTGTGGGGGTATCAGGGGCCATTCTGGCCACGGTTAAGTTTTCTCAGCTATCTGGATCAATGGAATCAAGTTATTCTGCCTACCAGACCCACCACCAGCCTCGGGCCTAGTTCTTCATCCTTCGATGATCAGGTTGAATTTGAAGACACAAGTCATGTTCTTGCTTCATGTATATACTGCAAGTAGTAGCCAATCATCAAACTAAGACAAACTGTCTTCAAATTATTTTGATTATGAGGTAGACACTGCTTTTGGTGGAATGGAACACAGTGTTTCTCTCAAATACTATACCCCTACTTTTATTCATTATTATTATTTACCTTATTTAACTAGGCAAGTTAGTTAAGAACAAATGATTATTTACAATGACGGCCTAGGAACAGTGGGTTAACTGCCTGTTCAGGGGCAGAACGGGCAGCTCGGGGATTTGATCTGGTAATTAGGGAGCAGTGCTGACGTGAAGGTAATGGCAGACTGAAGTTATGTGGAGCATCTCAAGATAAAACATAATATTCAATATTGGCTAGTTAGACTAAAATATTAGCACTACATAATCTGGTGGGTGATAACCATCAATCTGGATAATAACACAAAACAAATCTTAAAACTAGAGACATTTATCGACAAATATTACGAAAACAAGCAACCTTTCGGTTACAAGTCCAACGCTCTAACCACTAGGCTACCCGCCGCCCCTACCCCTATCTCTACCTCTACCCCCACCTCAAACCCTACTTCTACCTCTACCGTATCTCTACCTCTACCCCTACCTCTACCTCTATTTATACCGCTAACCCTACCTCTATTTATACCTCTAACCCTACCTCTATTTATACCTCTAACCCTACCTCTATTTATACCTCTAACCCTACCTCTTTTTTTTTACCTCTAACCCTACCTCTAACTTTACCTCTATTTATACCTCTAACCCTACCTCTATTTATACCTCTAACCCTACCTCTATTTATACCTCTAACCCTACCTCTATTTATACCTCTAACCCTACCTCTAACCTTACCTCTATTTATACCTCTAACCCTACCTCTATTTATACCTCTAACCCTACCTCTATTTATACCTCTAACCCTACCTCTAACCTTACCTCTATTTATACCTCTAACCCTACCTCTATTTATACCTCTAACCCTACCTCTAACCCTCACCTCTACCTCTAACCCTACCTCTTACCCTACCTCTAACCCTACCTCTATTTATACCTCTAACCCTACCTCTATTTATACCTCTAACCCTACCTCTATTTATACCTCTAACCCTACCTCTATTTATACCTCTAACCCTACCTCTATTTATACCTCTAACCCTACCTCTAACCCTACCTCTATTTATACCTCTAACCCTACCTCTAACCCTCACCTCTACCTCTACCTCTAACCCTACCTCTAACCCTCACCTCTAACTCTACCTCTACCTCTACCCTAACCCTACTTCTAACCCTACCTCTAACCCTACCTCTAAACCTCACCTCTAACCCTCACCTCTAACCCCTCACCTCTAAACCTCACCTCTAACCCTACCTCTATTTATACCTCTAACCCTACCTCTAACCCTACCTCTACCTCTAACCCTACCTCTAACCCTACCCCTAACTCTAACCCTACCTCTAACCCTACCTCTACCTCTAACCCTACCTCTACCTCTAACCCTACCTCTAACCCTACCTCTAACCCTACCTCTATTTATACCTCTAACCCTACCTCTAACCCTCACCTCTACCTCTAACCCTACCTCTTACCCTACCTCTAACCCTACCTCTATTTATACCTCTAACCCTACCTTTATTTATACCTCTAACCCTACCTCTATTTATACCTCTAACCCTACCTCTATTTATACCTCTAACCCTACCTCTATTTATACCTCTAACCCTACCTCTAACCCTCACCTCTACCTCTACCTCTACCCTAACCCTACCTCTAACCCTACCTCTAACCCTACCTCTAACCCTCACCTCTAACCCTCACCTCTAACCCTTACCTCTAACCCTACCTCTATTTATACCTCTAACCCTACCTCTAACCCTACCTCTACCTCTAACCCTACCTCTACCTCTACCCCTACCTCTAACCCTACCCCTAACTCTAACACTACCTCTACCCCTACCTCTACCTCTAACCCTACCTCTAACCCTACCTCTACCTCTAACCCTCACCTCTAACCCTACCTCTACCTCTAACCCTACCTCTAACCCTACCGCTAACCCTACCTCTACCTCTAACCCTCACCTCTAACCCTCACCTCTAACCCTACCTCTAACCCTACTTTTACCTCTACCCTAACCCTACCCCTACCTCTAACCCTACCTCTAACCCTACCTCCACCTATAACCCTCACCTCTAACCCTCACCTCTAACCCTACCTCTAACCCTACTTTTACCCCTACCCCTACCCCTACCTCTATCCCTACCTCTACGTCTACCTGGAACCCCATCTCTACCCCTACCTCTACCTCTACACCTACCTCTACCCCTACCTCAACGTCTACCTGGAACCCCTACCTCTACCCTTACCTCTACACCTACCTCTACCCCTATCTCTAACCCTACCTCTACCCCTACCTCTACCCCTACCTCTACGTCTACCTGGAACCCCATCTCTACCTCTACACCTACCTCTACACCTACCCCTACCTCTACACCTACCCCTACCTCTACCCCTACCTCTACACAAACCTCTACACCTACCTCTACCCATAACCCTACCTCTACCTCTACACCTTCCCCTACCTCTACCCCTACCTCTACCCCTACCTCTACACCTACCTCTACACCTACCTCTACACCTACCCATAACCCTACCTCTACCCTAACCCTACCCCTACCTCTACGTCTACCTCTACGTCTACCTGGAACCCCATCTCTACCCCTACCTCTACACCTACCCCTACCCCTACCTCTACCCCTACCCCTACCTCTACCCCTACCTCTACCCCTACCTCTACCCCTACCTCTACCCCATCTCTACCCCTACCTCTACCCCTACCTCTACCCCTACCTCTACCCCTACCTCTACCCCATCTCTACACCTACCTCTACCCCTACCTCTACACCTACCTCTACCCCTACCCCTACCTCTACCCCTACCTCTACCCCATCTCTACCCCTACCTCTACACCTACCTCTACCCCTACCTCTACCCCATCTCTACCCCTACCTCTACCCCTACCTCTACACCTACCTCTACCTACTGTATACACTATCTGGTAGCATCAAGCATGATGTTTTTCTCCCTACCAGAGACAGCTGTTTAATTGAATGTCATGAGTCTCAAACACAATCCGCATTGCTCCGTGTCCCTTCTTCCCTCACAAAGAAGTCGTGACTTGGTCCTGCTCCAGTTTCATCATCCATGCAGCGTCCTGCCTCCCGGAGCTGCTCGGTAGTGAAATTAATTCCCAGCCGGTACTTTCGCAGTACAGACAGATGGACGCCCCCATGCTACAGTACTACCAGCCGTTACCATGGTAACGTAGGCAGATGACTCAGCAGAGAATGCAGCTGTGTGTGAAAGGATGAAAGGTGTAATCCTCTCCACCGACCGACTGACTGTCCCTCGCTGTCAGTCCCAGACATGGGGACACAAGCACGCACACACATGCACATGTGCACGAATACAGACACATTAAGGGACATTTGTTACCCAGAATCCACCAGGTTTTCTTGCCAGCTGCAGTTTTTCCTACTGCAGAGTTATACATAGTACATAGACAGCTGATAATCCTTTACATGAGCCAGCTGTATATAACACCTTATAAATGAATGGATTTATGTATTGATATTAGCTGCTATAAGAAGCCATGAACTGTTATGAATGCTTATACCCACTGGGTAAAAACTGGTTCAATCAACATTGTTTCCACCACATTTTTTGTTGATTTTACGTTAGTGACAACTCAACCAAATGTAAATCCAAACTAACGTCTGTGCCCAGTGGGTATGGTCTTATAAAATACTGTTGGTTGATAGAGGGCACTATGAATGCATTAGATTAGGGACTATGAATAGATCTGCCTAACTCCAGGCTGACACTAAGACACTTGTGTTGTGCCTCATCACAAGCAGACCTGACTCAGTGTTACAGTGTTGACAGCTAGACCCATGGGAACAAATAGTTACCATTGTGACGTTTGGCCAAGTAGTCGCCAAGGATAGATCGAAAGTGTAATGCTGAGAGCCACCAAGCTTATGGGCCAGATGACACACACACAAATACCACCCCCACTCACCGCCACCTGACAGACAGACGGACAGACAGACGGACGGACGGACGGACGGACGAGCAGAGTGCCAAGTGGACTAGACCATAGCCATGGGAAGTAGGGGTGCTGAGGGTGCTGCATCACCCCATGATATATCGAAATTAAAAAATCTATATATATGTTGTAATAATAGTATTTTTCACAAAATGTGTGAACTAGGCCTTTTATTAGTGTAGTATTTAAAACAATCGTCAACACCCCCCCGCCGACAGCACCCCAAATCCAAAACATCTTCCTGCAGCCGTGGACTAGACTAGCCAAACAGAACCTGTGGCGTGTACAGTGTTGCACTCTAGCAAGGAAAGAATCCAGAGATTACTATGTTCTAGACAGGGACCGATGGGATTTTCCAGTGGGATGTTGACTATGTTCGTCTAGACAGGGACCGATGGGATTTTCCAGTGAGATGATGACTATGTTCATCTAGACGGAACCGATGGGATTTTCCAGTGAGATGATGACTATGGTTCGTCTAGACAGGGACCGATGGGATTTTCCAGTGAGATGATGACTATGTTCATCTAGACAGGAACCGATGGGATTTTCCAGTGAGATGATGACTATGGTTCGTCTAGACAGGGACCGAAGGGATGTTCCAGTGAGATGATGACTATGTTCGTCTAGACAGGGACCGATGGGATGTTCCAGTGAGATGATGACTATGTTCATCTAGACAGGGACCGATGGGATTTTCCAGTGAGATGATGACTATGTTCATCTACACAGGGACCGATGGGATTTTCCAGTGAGATGATGACTATGTTCATCTAGACAGGGACCGATGGGATGTTCCAGTGAGATGATGACTATGTTCATCTAGACAGGGACCGATGGGATTTTCCAGTGAGATGATGACTATGTTCATCTAGACAGGGACCGATGGGATGTTCCAGTGAGATGATGACTATGTTCATCTACACAGGGACCGATGGGATTTTCCAGTGAGATGTTGACTATGTTCACCTAGACAGGGACCGATGGGATTTTCCAGTGAGATGATGACTATGTTCGTCTAGACAGGGACCGATGGGATGTTCCAGTGAGATGATGACTATGTTCATCTAGACAGGGACCGATGTGATTTTCCAGTGAGATGATGACTATGTTCGTCTAGACAGGGACCGAAGGGATGTTCCAGTGAGATGATGACTATGTTCGTCTAGACAGGGACCGATGGGATTTTCTAAGTGAGATGATGACTATGTTCGTCTAGACAGGGACCGATGGGATTTTCCAGGGAGATGATGACTGTGTTCATCTAGACAGGGACCGATGGGATTTTCCAGTGAGATGATGACTGTGTTCATCTAGACAGGGACCGATGGGATTTTCCAGTGAGATGATGACTGTGTTCATCTAGACAGGGACCGATGGGATTTTCCAGTAATATATTGACTATGGCATCTTTCCATATATGTAATTGTTTTCCACAGTGTTCAGAGTGTCACTACTGATAATGCCACTGGGACACCATTGTTGTGGAAATGTGTTTCTGACTCGCTGCAGTGGAAGACAAATGATATGTTTGACTTTTTATCCTAGAAACCTGGTGATAGGGCTTGATTGAATGGTGCCCTAGATATTCCTGAGGGCTAACGCAATTCATTTTAAAACATCAAAAGAATTGTAGGCAGAATAAAGAGGACTTTATGGCAGAATTATATTATAAAATAATAATTCATTATGATCCAGATATAGCTTAGCATTATTGTACAAACATTTAGAATTAAATGCCTATAGGGATGCTGAGTAATATGCTGAAACAACCCCTGCAGTGGCACCATGACACCATCTTCTAAAGGTCAGGGAGTCATAATGATCATGACTCTTGTAAAGCCCAGGGAGTCATAATGATCATGACTCTTCTAAAGGCCAGGGAGTCATAATGATCATGACTCTTCTAAAGGCCAGGGAGTCATAATGATCATGACTCTTCTAAAGGCCAGGGAATCATAATGATCATGACTCTTCTAAAGGCCAGGGAGTCATAATGATCATGACTCTTCTAAAGGCCAGGGAGCCTTAATGATCATGACTCTTCTAAAGGCCAGGGAGTCATAATGATCATGACTCTTTTAAAGGCCAGGGAGTCATAATGATCATGACTCTTCTAAAGGCCAGGGAGTCATAATGATCATGACTCTTCTAAAGGCCAGGGAGTCATAATGATCATGACTCTTCTAAAGGCCAGGGAGTCTTAATGATATAATAACATCAGAGATAGGGTGGGAGGGAGGGAGAATATAAAGGCGTAACATCAGAGATAGGATGGGTGGGAGGGAGGATATAAAGGCCCTAACATCAGAGATAGGGTGGGAGGGAGGGAGAATATAAAGGCGTAACATCAGAGATAGGGTGGGTGGGAGGGAGGGAGGGAGAATATAAAGGCCTAACATCAGAGATAGGGTGGGAGGGAGGGAGAATATAAAGGCGTAACATCAGAGATAGGATGGGTGGGAGGGAGGATATAAAGGCCCTAACATCAGAGATAGGGTGGGAGGGAGGGAGAATATAAAGGCGTAACATCAGAGATAGGGTGGGTGGGAGGGAGGGAGAATATAAAGGCCTAACATCAGAGATAGGGTGGGAGGGAGGGAGAATATAAAGGCGTAACATCAGAGATAGGATGGGTGGGAGGGAGGATATAAAGGCCCTAACATCAGAGATAGGGTGGGAGGGAGGGAGAATATAAAGGCGTAACATCAGAGATAGGGTGGGTGGGAGGGAGGGAGAATATAAAGGCCTAACATCAGAGATAGGGTGGGAGGGAGGGAGAATATAAAGGCGTAACATCAGAGATAGGGTGGGAGGGAGGGAGAATATAAAGGCCCTAACATCAGTGATAGGGTGGGTGGGAGGGAGAATATAAAGGCCTAACATCAGAGATAGGGTGGGAGGGAGGATATAAAGGCCTAACATCAGAGATAGGGTGGAGGTGTATTAGAAACCTATTAGCCCCCTGTAGCTCAGCAGCAGGGTTCACTAAACACTCCACTGTCCCAGTAACGAAGATTCTGAGTTCGCTGCTCCCATACCAAAGGATTTTAGAACAAAATTGCCATGTACAATATTTAGAAACGTAATTAATTTGAGTTCATTTTCTGTTCATATTGTATGGTTTGATTCATATGACTAATAACACAGCACATGTAAATGGCTGATGTGAAGATACTCTCTGACCTGCAGTGCCAACATTATAATCCAGTCTTCCTGTTTGCACCACGGCAATGACCTAGGATTCTCTTTTGTCCCAGGGTTTGTTCAATGTCAATGTCTAGTGCTCCTTAGCCAGCCTGTTAGTGGGCAATGTGATGATGCAGTTCCCTATTGTTCTACTGTGTTCTGTGACGTCCTGTAGAGAGACTGGCCGTCCGGCCGGCTCTTAGATTAGCTGAGTCGTTACGTGAACACTACTTCCTGACTGATATTTCCTGTTTGTCTTGGCACGGACCTCCAATGAACGTCAACCTCCTTTCCTTGTTTCCTGAGCCTTTCAGAGATCTTTTCATGTTTTACCCCACTCTCCTCTTTTGCAACAGTGGCTTTTCCTATTGTTGACATTGATGAGTTTTCTCAAAGAGCACTGGAGTTGGTGTTTAGTCTCTTTTTCTCTGCACAGTCTCAGGCCCCCGGACAGCGATAGGTAGACGCAAGTATAACACAACGTTCCAAAACAAATAGCATATGTATTGCTAATGTGTACTGGCTGAGGTTGTCAGCACCACATGTAGCCAGATTCATAGTGAACACATTAATATCCAGAGTTGTATTAGTTTATGGGTTTATGGAACTGGTTCAGGGCAGAGAGCCACTGTGTGTAGAATCAGAGGAAGCTCCCATAAAACCAATGGTGGAAAAAGTACCCAATTGTCATACTTCAGTAAAAGTATAGATACCTTCATAGAAAGTTACTCAAGTAAAAGGGAAAGTCACCCAGTAAAATACTACTTGAGTAAAAGTCTAAAAGTATTTGGTTTTAAGTATCAAAAGTAAATGTAATTGCTAAAATATACTTCACATGTAAAAGTATAAATAATTTCAAATGTATTATATTAAGTAAAGCAGATTCTTTTTTAAACAATGTTTGGATAGCCACACTCCAACAGTCAGACTTTATTAACAGAAGATGCATTTGTGTTTAGTGAGTCCGCCAGAATATAGGCAGTAGGGATGACCACGTGTTCTCTTGATTAGTGCATGAATTTCACAATTTTCCTGTTCTGCTAAGCATTCAAACTGTAACTTTGGGTTGTCAGGGAAAATGCATTATTTTCTTTAGGAATGTAGTGAAGTAAAAGTAAAAGTTGTCAAAAATATAAATAGTAAAGTACAGATACCCCCAAAAACTACTAGTATTTTTACTTAAGTACTTTACACCACAGCATAAAACCCAGTGATATAGTCCATTGTCTTCTGTCTGTGGTTGGGACCTCTCCATTCCAATCGTGAGATTTTCCATAGGGTAAATAGACTTTTATAGACTTCCCCTATATTGAGATGAACATCCTTCCCTCAGTGAGCTGTTTCCCTGAACCATCCCATATACCCTGACTACGTCCCAAATGGCTCGCTAGTTCCTATAGTGTCCTGGTCAAAAGTAGTGCACTAAATAGGGAATAGGGTTCCTTTGGGATGCAGAACCACCCTTATTCTCTTCTCTGTGTTTGACCATGAACCCATTGAACCGTGAACTTCTTAGACTCTTCGGATCGCTGTTTGAGATCTCTGTGCTACATACTTGTCCCTGCTCAGAGGTGCCCTCTACATATCCCTTCCTGAGTCACTCTCGGCTAGAGAAATGCAACTTACCAAGGTCTGAGCCAGAATTAGCAAGTGTTGAAAGGTAAAACAAAGTCTCCGGACAGCGTTTACCCTCAACACGCCAGTGCAGAAAGGACACCTGAAAATGGGACTGACTGTACAGTTTACAGCTCGTCCTTGACATGGCACAAGGTGAAGGGAAACAATGGCCTTAGTACTTTATCTACATAAATCAGGACAAAGTCTCCTTCATGGCAAGAATATCCAATATCCTCTGGTCAAAAGAAATGATCAGGATCCTGTCATCAATGTCACGAGCTTCTTACATTATAACTGATGCTAATGATGGACCTGGAGTAGTTGTTAGGGATTCTGTCTAGACACTGTTACCATGACAGAGGGTTGTAGATGGCAAGAGGTTGATTACACCCCGACCGGACGTTGCTAGGTCTATTGTGACGACAACCACCTTTACGGATCACAACCCAGAGAGCTACACCGTCAACAAACATGGTTTCACTCTGAGCTGAAGGAGCAGGGGCGTTTCTAGGAAGGATTTAATGGCAGGGCAAAGGGGGGACTAAGAACCAGTCAGGGGTGGCCATAAGAAATCAGCAAAATTATATCACAAATAGCGTTGAAAATTGTCTTAAACTACGATGCATTGCATTGAATAACCGTTAATGTTAATTTGTATATGCTCCTAATCTATTCAAATAAATACATTTGAAAATGAACATAGGGAAAATATTCAAGTTAGATACATGTTCAATGGTAACTCACTGGCATTGAATAATGATCAACCATCAAGGGAGGGGGGAGCCACCCCTCTGACAACTCCCCTGTGATGGAGAGGAGGGGAGAGTGTTACACGCTCGAGTGCTGCTTCTTGATGGGCATGTTGTTCACAGACTGTAATTGAATCTGGAACGGCTGTAATGTCAGAGCTTCATCTAATGTAACGGCTTGAATCAATCTCCCCACCATTTAATTATCTGGGAATATTGAACAGAATAAACAAGGTCATCAATTGAGCTGAACCTCCCATGAGTCTGACAGCTGAGAGAGTGAATGCAAGGAGAAAGCTGCATGTAAGGCCAATGGATGGTGTGTCCCCCAAATCACACCCTATTCCCTATATAGTGCACTACAACACCATATTCCCTATATAGTGCACAACAACAACATATTCCCTTTATAGTGCACTACATAGGGAATGCCACGTGGGACACAGACACAGTGATAGGGAATAATGAAATAGCCTAAGGTCTCAGACTAGCAGGATGGGTTGGAGGTTACTGGTGTCTGGCACACTGTAGAAAAAATAACTCCCCCTCACACAGTACCTGAACAGGTTAGTGGTTCATCAGAAGACTAATGTGAATATTGGAACATAGCCTGGGATGAGTCTCTTTCCTACATTCCATTGTTAGCTATCTGGCTTAAATATGAATTAACTACATATACACTGTAAAGGGGGTTCTGTGAATTTGACATGAACTTAATGACATTCATAAATTCATAAAATAAAACTGCAAGGGCACTTTCTTCATAGGATGGCAAAGGGGCAGGCACCTCTAGAGTAGGTCCCTATCTGGCACCTCTAGACCCCTATCTGGCACCTCTAGAGCCTTATCTGGCACCCTAGACCCCCATCTGGCACCCCTAGAACCTTATCTGGCACCCCTAGACTAGGCCCCCTATCAGGCACCCCTAGAACCTTATCTGGCACCCCTAGACTAGGCCCCCTATCAGGCACCCCTAGACCCCTGTCTGGCACCCCTGGACTAGGCCCCCTATCAGGCACCCCTAGACCCCTGTCTGGTACCCCTGGACTAGGCCCCCTATCAGGCACCCCTAGACCCCTGTCTGGCACCCCTAGACTAGGCCCCCTATCAGGCACCCCTAGACCCCTGTCTGGCACCCCTGGACTAGGCCCCCTATCAGGCACCCCTAGACCCCTGTCTGGCACTCCTGGACTAGGCCCCCTATCAGGCACCCCTAGACCCCTGTCTGGCACCCCTAGACTAGGCCCCCTATCAGGCACCCCTAGACCCCTGTCTGGTACCCCTGGACTAGGCCCCCTATCAGGCACCCCTAGACCCCTGTCTGGCACCCCTAGACTAGGCCCCCTATCAGGCACCCCTAGACCCCTGTCTGGTACCCCTGGACTAGGCCCCCTATCAGGCACCCCTAGACCCCTGTCTGGCACCCCTAGACTAGGCCCCCTATCAGGCACCCCTAGACCCCTGTCTGGCACCCCTAGACTAGGCCCCCTATCAGGCACCCCTAGACCCCTGTCTGGTACCCCTGGACTAGGCCCCCTATCAGGCACCCCTAGACCCCTGTCTGGCACCCCTAGACTAGGCCCCCTATCAGGCACCCCTAGACCCCTGTCTGGTACCCCTGGACTAGGCCCCCTATCAGGCACCCCTAGACCCCTGTCTGGCACCCCTAGACTAGGCCCCCTATCAGGCACCCCTAGACCCCTGTCTGGCACCCCTAGACTAGGCCCCCTATCAGGCACCCCTAGACCCCTATCTGGCACCCCTAGACTAGGCCCCCTATCAGGCACCCCTAGACCCCTATCTGGCACCCCTAGACTAGGCCCCCTATCAGGCACCCCTAGACCCCTGTCTGGTACCCCTAGACCCCTATCAGGCACCCCTAGACCCCTGTCTGGTACCCCTATACCCCTGTCTGGTACCCCTAGACCCCTGTCTGGTACCCCTAGACCCCTATCAGGCACCCCTAGACCCCTGTCTGGTACCCCTGGACTAGACAGCCTAAAGCTTACTACTTATTTATTCAATGCAGAATCAATATTGTTTTGGTAGTGGAGCAGTGGTCGTCTGAGGCTTTTTAAAGTCCCGTACCCCTTCAAACATTCAACCTCCAGCTGCATACACCCTCTAGCACCAGGGTCAGCGCACCATCAAATGTTGTTTTTTGCCATCATTGTAAACCTGCGACACACACACTATACGATACATTTATTAAACATAAGAATGAGTTTTGTCACAACCCGGCTCATGGGAAGTGACAAAGAGCTCTTATAGAACATGGGTACAAATAATAATATAATAATAATCAATAATTTTGCTCTTTGTTTAGTCATCTTACATTTAACACCTTATTTGTTCATCAAATTATTATTATTTATTGCTGATAACTCTCATAGAGATCCTATTAAATTACTAAACCTTTTATTAATTGTGAATAACTCACCACAGGTTAATGAGAAGGGTGTGCTTGAAAGGATGCACATAACTATGCAATGTTGGGTTGTTTTGGAGAGAGTCTCAGTCTTAAATAATTTTCCACACACAGTCTGTGCCTGTATTTAGTTTTCATGCTAGTGAGGGCCGAGAATCCACTCTCACATAGGTACGTGGTTGTAAAGGGCATCAGTAACTTAACAGTGTGAATTGCCAAGGCAAGAAACTCTAAGCTCAACCCTATCCAAAAATCTGTCAGTGGCTTCTGATTAAATACAATTTTCACAGAACCACTTGTTGCAATTTCGATGAGGCTCTCTTGTTCAGATATCGGTAAGTGGACTGGAGGCAGGGCATGAAAGAGATAACGAATCCAGTTGTTTGTGTCGTCTGTTTCGGGAAAGTACCTGCGTAATTGCGCACCCAGCTTGTGTAGCAAGATGGTGCCGACAGAGATGGTCGCCTCTCTTCAAGTCCTTTGGATACTATGCAATAAATACAGTGCCTTGCGAAAGTATTCGGCCCCCTTGAACTTTGCGACCTTTTGCCACATTTCAGGCTTCAAACATAAAGATATAAAACTGTATTTTTTTGTGAAGAATCAACAACACAATCATGAAGTGGAACGACATTTATTGGATATTTCAAACTTTTTTAACAAATCAAAAACTGAAAAATTGGGCGTGCAAAATTATTCAGCCCCCTTAAGTTAATACTTTGTAGCGCCACCTTTTGCTGCGATTACAGCTGTAAGTCGCTTGGGGTATGTCTCTATCAGTTTTGCACATCGAGAGACTGAAATTTTTTCCCATTCCTCCTTGCAAAACAGCTCGAGCTCAGTGAGGTTGGATGGAGAGCATTTGTGAACAGCAGTTTTCAGTTCTTTCCACAGATTCTCGATTGGATTCAGGTCTGGACTTTGACTTGGCCATTCTAACACCTGGATATGTTTATTTTTGAACCATTCCATTGTAGATTTTGCTTTATGTTTTGGATCATTGTCTTGTTGGAAGACAAATCTCCGTCCCAGTCTCAGGTCTTTTGCAGACTCCATCAGGTTTTCTTCCAGAATGGTCCTGTATTTGGCTCCATCCATCTTCCCATCAATTTTAACCATCTTCCCTGTCCCTGTTGAAGAAAAGCAGGCCCAAACCATGATGCTGCCACCACCATGTTTGACAGTGGGGATGGTGTGTTCAGGGTGATGAGCTGTGTTGCTTTTACGCCAAACATAACGTTTTGCATTGTTGCCAAAAAGTTCAATTTTGGTTTCATCTGACCAGAGCACCTTCTTCCACATGTTTGGTGTGTCTCCCAGGTGGCTTGTGGCAAACTTTAAACAACACTTTTTATGGATATCTTTAAGAAATGGCTTTCTTCTTGCCACTCTTCCATAAAGGCCAGATTTGTGCAATATACGACTGATTGTTGTCCTATGGACAGAGTCTCCCACCTCAGCTGTAGATGTCTGCAGTTCATCCAGAGTGATCATGGGCCTCTTGGCTGCATCTCTGATCAGTCTTCTCCTTGTATGAGCTGAAAGTTTAGAGGGACGGCCAGGTCTTGGTAGATTTGCAGTGGTCTGATACTCCTTCCATTTCAATATTATCGCTTGCACAGTGCTCCTTGGGATGTTTAAAGCTTGGGAAATATTTTTGTATCCAAATCCGGCTTTAAACTTCTTCACAACAGTATCTCGGACCTGCCTGGTGTGTTCCTTGTTCTTCATGATGCTCTCTGCGCTTTTAACGGACCTCTGAGACTATCACAGTGCAGGTGCATTTATACGGAGACTTGATTACACACAGGTGGATTGTATTTATCATCATTAGTCATTTAGGTCAAAATTGGATCATTCAGAGATCCTCACTGAACTTCTGGAGAGAGTTTGCTGCACTGAAAGTAAAGGGGCTGAATAATTTTGCACGCCCAATTTTTCAGTTTTTGATTTGTTAAAATAGTTTGAAATATCCAATAAATGCCGTTCCACTTCATGATTGTGTCCCACTTGTTGTTGATTCTTCACAAAAAAATACAGTTTTATATCTTTATGTTTGAAGCCTGAAATGTGGCAAAAGGTCGCAAAGTTCAAGGGGGCTGAATACTTTCGCAAGGCACTGTAGTTTTAATGTATTATTCCTTACAGTGTTAGCCCAGAAAATCTTAAGTGTTATTACATACAGCTGGGAAGAACTATTGGATATGAGTGACGTCAACTTACCAACATTTTGACCAGGAATACGACTTTCCCGAAGCGGATCGTTTGTTCGGACCTCCACCCTGGACATTGGATCTAATCCCAGAGGCCGATCCGAAACAACGTCATCGCCGCAGGAGAGGCAGACGGAGCGGACTCCCGGTCAGACTTAGAACACACCATCCACCGCTTCCGAGCATATTACTACTTGCTAATGTCCAGTCTCTAGATAACAAGGTGGATGAAATTAGGGCACGAGTTGCCTTCCAGAGAGACATCACAGATTGTAACATTCTCTGTTTCACGGAAACATGGCTCACTCGGGATATGTTGTCAGAGTCGGTACAGCCACCGGGTTTCTTCCTGTGTCGCGCCGACAGAAACAAACATCTCTGGTAAGAAGAAGGGCGGGGTGTATGCCGCATGATTAACCACTCATGGTGTAATCATAACAACATACAGGAACTCAAGTCCTTTTGTTCACCTGACCTATAATTCCTTACAATCAAATGCTGACAGCATTATCTCCCAAGAGAATTCTCTTTGATTATAGTCACAGCTGTGTATATCCCCCCAAGCAGATACCTCTACGGCCCTGAAAGAACTTCACTGGACTCTATGTAAACTGGAAACCATATATCCTGAGGCTGCATTTATTATAGCTGGGGATTTTAACAAAGCTAATTTGAGAACAATGCTACCTAAATTCTACCAGCACGTTGATTGTAGTACCCACTCGAGCAAAACGCTGGACCACTGCTACTCTAACTTCCACGATGCATACAATGCCCTCCCTTCGGCAAATCTGACCATGACTCCATGTTTTTGCTCCTCTCCTATAGGCAGAAACTTAAACCGGAAGCGCCCGTGCTTAGGTCTATCCAACGCTGGTCTGACCAATCGGATTCCATGCTTCAAGATTGCTTCAATCACATGGACTGGGATATGTTCCAGCCTCAGACAATAACGTTGACGTATACACTGATTCTATGAGTGAGTTTATTAGGAAGTGGATTGGAGATGTTGTACCCATTGTGACTATTAAAATCTTCCCTAACCAGAATCCGTGGACTGATGGCAGCATTCACGCAAAACTGAAAGTGCGAACCACCGCACTTAATCATGGTAAGGCGAATGGAAACATGACCGAATACAAACGGTGTAGTTTTTCCCTCCGCAAGGCAATCAAACAACAAAGCATCAGTATAGAGACAAAGTAGAGTTGCAATTCAACAGCTCAAACACGAGACGTATGTGGCAGGGTCTACAGACAATCATGGATTACAAAAAGAAAACCAGCCCCGTCTTGGTCCCAGACAAATTAAACAACCTGGTCCCTTTTGGATATCAATTACATAACATGAATCTGTACAGGAATTGTTATAGGTCCTTTCCCGTGACCAGTGGAGGAGCTTTCAAACAGGCTCTGAGGCACGTGGATGTTACTATAATCATTTCTTCAAACATTCTACACATTAACCAGTGCAATCAATTTAAGACATTTAAATGTTCCATAATGAGCTTCTGTCAATCATTGAACTTTGTGATATGGTTTGGCCTTTGGTTAGGAAGGACAAAGAATTTGCAACATGAGGATTAAGAAAGAAGAATGTCAAAGGTGGGACATCAAGTAATGGGGGCATTGACATTCCTCCCTCCAGATGGATTTTTTTATGAGCCGTCCTCCCCTCCGCAGCCTCCACTGCAATCAGGGCCTTATATTTAGAGGCCAACTTTTAGAATTTTAAGTACAGTGCCTTGCGAAAGTATTCGGCCCCCTTGAACTTTGCGACCTTTTGCCACATTTCAGGCTTCAAACATAAAGATATAAAACTGTATTTTTTTGTGAAGAATCAACAACAAGTGGGACACAATCATGAAGTGGAACGACATTTATTGGATATTTCAAACTTTTTTAACAAATCAAAAACTGAAAATTGGGCGTGCAAAATTATTCAGCCCCTTTACTTTCAGTGCAGCAAACTCTCTCCAGAAGTTCAGTGAGGATCTCTGAATGATCCAATGTTGACCTAAATGACTAATGATGATAAATACAATCCACCTGTGTGTAATCAAGTCTCCGTATAAATGCACCTGCACTGTGATAGTCTCAGAGGTCCGTTAAAAGCGTAGAGAGCATCATGAAGAACAAGGAACACACCAGGCAGGTCCGAGATACTGTTGTGAAGAAGTTTAAAGACGGATTTGGATACAAAAAGATTTCCCAAGCTTTAAACATCCCAAGGAGCACTGTGCAAGCGATAATATTGAAATGGAAGGAGTATCAGACCACTGCAAATCTACCAAGACCTGGCCGTCCCTCTAAACTTTCAGCTCATACAAGGAGAAGACTGATCAGAGATGCAGCCAAGAGGCCCATGATCACTCTGGATGAACTGCAGAGATCTACAGCTGAGGTGGGAGACTCTGTCCATAGGACAACAATCAGTTGTATATTGCACAAATCTGGCCTTTATGGAAGAGTGGCAAGAAGAAAGCCATTTCTTAAAGATATCCATAAAAAGTGTCGTTTAAAGTTTGCCACAAGCCACCTGGGAGACACACCAAACATGTGGAAGAAGGTGCTCTGGTCAGATGAAACTTTTTGGCAACAATGCAAAACGTTATGTTTGGCGTAAAAGCAACACAGCTCTTCACCCTGAACACACCATACCCACTGTCAAACATGGTGGTGGCAGCATCATGGTTTGGGCCTCTTCAGCAGGGACAGGGAAGATGGTTAAAATTGATGGGAAGATGGATGGAGCCAAATACAGGAACATTCTGGAAGAAAACCTGATGGAGTCTGCAAAAGACCTGAGACTGGGACGGAGATTTGTCTTCCAACAAGACAATGATCCAAAACATAAAGCAAAATCTACAATGGAATGGTTCAAAAATAAACACATCCAGGTGTTAGAATGGCCAAGTCAAAGTCCAGACCTGAATCCAATCGAGAATCTGTGGAAAGAACTGAAAACTGCTGTTCACAAATGCTCTCCATCCAACCTCACTGAGCTCGAGCTGTTTTGCAAGGAGGAATGGGAAAAAAATTCAGTCTCTCGATGTGCAAAACTGATAGACATACCCCAAGCGACTTACAGCTGTAATTGCAGCAAAAGGTGGCGCTACAAAGTATTAACTTAAGGGGGCTGAATAATTTTGCACGCCCAATTTTTCAGTTTTTGATTTGTTAAAAAAGTTTGAAATATCCAATAAATGTCGTTCCACTTCATGATTGTGTCCCACTTGTTGTTGATTCTTCACAAAAAAATACAGTTTTATATCTTTATGTTTGAAGCCTGAAATGTGGCAAAAGGTCGCAAAGTTCAAGGGGGCCGAATACTTTCGCAAGGCACTGTATTGTTCTAATTCTAGACATTCATAGCATGGTTTAAATATTCCCCATGCAGTGTTAATGGGGAGCTAACATGGCTGCCATAGAATGTTGAAGTGTCATGTAAGTGTATCATAATCCTATTATAGACCAGGAATGGTCAACTGGCGGCGGAGGTGCCAATCCCTGGTCTATAATGAGCATTATGATACATTTACAAGACACTAGAATGAGTTAGAATAGTAGAATTCACTAGGTGCAATTTGGAAATGTTGTTGTGCATCAGCAGTTTAGAATGGCAGGAAATTAGCTGTAAAACTGCATTTTTTTTCTCTCCGCCCCATGACAAAATTAGTTGAATTGCATGAAATTAGTTGTAAAATGGCTAAATCTTCTCTCCCCCCCATGGCAAAATGTGTAGAATTTCAGAAAACTTGCTTTAAAACTTCAAAATGTTATCGACGCCCTATGGCAAAATATGTAGAATTGCAGGAAATTAACTCTAAAACATTTTCTTTCCACTGTCAAGAGGGGAGAAACTTAAAGGTGTGTGTGTGTGTGGGGGGGGGGGGGGGGGGGGGGGGGGGGGGGGGGGGGGTAAATGCTGTAAATGTAGTAATGCTATAAATAATATGGTTAACAATGATCAAATATAAGCAAATATGGAATGGAATAATTTAGCTTATGCTGATTCTTTTGGTAGTGGCATTCCTATCTGCCTATACCTACTTGCCGTGTGTGGCAGGCATGCCAGAGTAGACTCCTACTCCTGATTCACCTATAAACGTTGTGACTGCAGACTTTGTCTACCGGCTTAGTTCATGATGTGGTCAAACTCACACACACTCACACTCACACACACACACACACACAGCAGCAGACACTTCCTGTCAAAGTAACTGTTTCATTTCTGTCAGCCAATCCAATCCACCATAGACTTATTTTTTTTCAACCACCTACACTGCACCTACACTGCAGCTGCATCAGCCTTTGACCTGTATTTCTCTGTAAGAGTTCCCACCGCCCAGTGGTGGCAAAAACACACTCCACCCCTGGAGGAGATTAATATCATGGTTCAGACACCTCGCGGCAGAGTGACAGTGAATGACAGTAAGGCAGTGTAACACAATGGCTCCTTTGTGAAAACAGAGGAACTTACAAATATAGGATCTTAATTTGATCACCCTTTTGCAGGATAAATGTGTAGTGTATTTGAGATTTAAAAAGGGTTCTAAAGTCTGTAATTTCCACTTTGAAATTTCAAACTTGATTTTCCCTTATAAAAACGGTATCAACCCCTAAACAAAATTCCATTGGTTATAATCCACATAATAATTCACATTTCCTGTTGCTGAAGGAAACTGGCTCAAATACAGATCCTACATCTGTATCCAGGAAGTTTGCTTTTGACTTAATACATGAAAGATGAGATTATAGTAAGACATTTCAAGTGACATGGAGTTTTCTTAGGGATAGATATCCTTAACCTTTTGCTTGATACACAGGGCCATAATAAGCATATCCAAGACAACTCATTGACATTAAGGTTTATTGGGAGTGGGGGAAAGGCTGTTCTGTAGCCTGGCCACATCTAATCTTGCAGAACCAGATGTGTGCAACTTCAACCACCTACTACTATAAGCTTTAGCTGTAGAGTCTGGCATGTGAGATTAGGTTCCATCTATCCGCTAAAGCCTACATGTATGGCATGACAACGATGATGTTGGATGAAGTACATACTGCATCATGGTCCCTTGGAGGGTGTGTGCGTGAGACCAGAGCTGACAATGATGGAATACACACAAGAGAATGGGATTTAATTATGCACCATTTTCAGTCTTCTCTGTCTTCCATCACTCTATCACACTTTCCTTTTTTAATCAACACTCCATCTTGTGAATCTCAGGACAGACTGATCACACTGCCTCCTAATGTGAATATGAAAATGTCCTCATGTAATATTGACTGTAGCCACCATCTGTTCATCGGCTAATAGGCTCAGCTGGGAGACAGAGATCACAGTTGGTAACTGCAAATGATGAAAAATGCCGTCTGTAAATGACACGAAGAGAGCACACATGAATAAGGCCGGGCCCTTCTTCTCACCACTGTAGTTTTTCCTAGTCATTTACAGGTTAGGACACATCTGGCCCTACATGTGACCTATCAGATTACGTTATTCTTAATAAGTAGTTGATGTAAACATCTGTTTAATTGATTATTTATTTGCATTAGAGCCTGTTTGTATGAACGTTGATAAACTGCTACTCTACAATCTTAATTTCCCTTTAGATAAGGGGAATGAGTTGATAGGGCAGTGAGCAAGATAATCTGCTGGCTACTGTATGCCTTAAGGGATACTTCAAGCTACCCATAGACTTCCAGTCATTGCGCTAGTTAGCAATTGCGCTAGCTAGCAACACTAGTTAGCAATTGCGCTAGCTAGCAAAACTAGTTAGCAATTGCGCTAGCTAGCAACACTAGTTAGCAATTGCGCTAGCTAGCAACACTAGTTAGCATTTGCTCTAGCTAGCAACACTAGTTAGCAATTGCGCTAGCTAGCAACACTAGTTAGCAATTGCGCTAATGCTAGTCAAAAACATCAGTGCTTTGACTTAACCAACCAATGATGTATATAAACTCTTGATTGCTGATGCTATGTATTGGCCAGCAAAAGGCTTTGAAGCCATTCAGCCATATTGGCCCTACCCAGAAGAAGATGTCCTCCATAGGAATGAATGGAATTCTGCAGTCTATTCATTAAATTACTGTATTTAAGTATTTTTTTGTTGTAGTGTGGACAGTAACAGAACATTCAAAAATTAAATGTTTAGGATAAAAAATATATATATATTGTTTGATTTCTTTTTTTTATGTTTAGCTCACATCATATAATTTAAAATGATGAATGAATGTGTCTGCTTTGAAAAGCTGGTAATGGCTCACATCAACACCATTATCCTAGAAACCCTAGACCCACTCCAATTTGCATACCGACCAAACAGATCCACAGATGAGGTAATCTCTATTGCACTCCACACTGCCCTTTCCCACCTGGACAAAAGGAACACCTACGTGGGAATGTTATTCATTGACTACAGCTCAGCGTTCAACACCATAGTACCCTCAAAGCTCATCACTAAGCTAAGGCTCCTGGGACTAAACACCTCCCTCTGCAACTGGATCCTGGACTTCCTGACGGGCCACCCCCAAGTGGTGAGGGTAGGTAGTAACACATCTGCCACGCTGATCCTCAACACTGGAGCCCCTCATGGGTGTGTGCTCAATCCCCTTCTTTACTCCCTGTTCACCCACGACTGCATGGCCAGGCACAACTCCAACACCATCATTAAGTTTGCAGACTACACAACAGTGGTAGGCCTGATCACCGACAATGACGAGACAGCCTATAGGGAGGAGGTCAGAGACCTGGCCGGGTGGTGCCAGGACAACAACCTATCCCTCAACGTGACCAAGACAAACGAGATGATTGTGGACTACAGGAAAATGAGGACCGAGCACGCCCCCATTCTCATCGACGGGGCAGTAGTGGGGCAAGTTGAGAGATTCAAGTTCCGTGGTGTCCACATCACCAACAAACTAGAATGGTCCAAACACACCAAGAAAGTCATGAAGAGGGCACGACAAAGCCTATTCCCCCTCAGGAAACTGAAAAGATTTGGCATGTGTCCTCAGATCCTTAAAAGGTTCTACAGCTGCAACATCGAGAGCATTCTGACTGGTTGCATCACTGCCTGGTACGACAACTGCTTGGCCTCCGACCGCAAGGCACTACACTGGGGCTAAGCTGCCTGCCATCCAGGACCTCTACAACAGGCGGTGTCAGAGGAAGGCACTAAAAATTCTCAAAAGACCCCAGCCACCACAGCAAATGACTGTTCTCTCTACTACTGCATGGCAAGCGGTACGGGAGCGGCAAGTTTAGGACCAAAAGGCTTCTCAACAGCTTTTACCCCCAAGCCATAAGACTCCTGAACAGGTTATTCAATGGCTACCTGGACTATTTGCATTGCCCCCCCCCCCCCCCACCCCCACCCCCCCACCCCTCTTTTATGTTGCTGCTACTCTCTGTTTATCATATATGCATAGACACTTTAACTATACATTCATGTACATACTACCTCAATTAGCTCGACCCACCGGTGCCCCCACACGCACATTGGTTACCCAGACTATCTGCATTAAGTCCCGCCACACACCACCCGCCAACCCCTCTTTTACGCTACTGCTACTCTCTGTTTATCATATATGCATAGTCACTTTAACCATACCTACATGTACATACTACCTCAATTAGCCCGACTAACCGGTGCCTGTATATAGCCTTCGCTACTGTATATAGCCTCACTACTGTATATAGCCTCGCTACTGTATATAGCCTTGCTACTGTATATAGCCTCGCTACTGTATATAGCCTTCGCTACTGTATATAGCCTCGCTACTGTATATAGCCTCGCTACTGTATATAGCCTCGCTACTGTATATAGCCTTGCTACTGTATATAGCCTTCGCTACTGTATATAGCCTCGCTACTGTATATAGCCTTGCTACTGTATATAGCCTTCGCTACTGTATATAGCCTTGCTACTGTATATAGCCTTGCTACTGTATATAGCCTCGCTACTGTATATAGCCTTGCTACTGTATATAGCCTCGCTACTGTATATAGCCTCGCTACTGTATATAGCCTTCGCTACTGTATATAGCCTCGCTACTGTATATAGCCTTCGCTACTGTATATAGCCTTGCTACTGTATATAGCCTTGCTACTGTATATAGCCTCGCTACTGTATATAGCCTCGCTACTGTATATAGCCTTCGCTACTGTATATAGCCTCGCTACTGTATATAGCCTTGCTACTGTATATAGCCTTGCTACTGTATATAGTCTCGCTACTGTATATAGCCTCGCTACTGTATATAGCCTTCGCTACTGTATATAGCCTTCGCTACTGTATATAGCCTCGCTACTGTATATAGCCTCGCTACTGTATATAGCCTTCGCTACTGTATATAGCCTCGCTACTGTATATAGCCTTCGCTACTGTATATAGCCTCGCTACTGTATATAGCCTCGCTACTGTATATAGCCTCGCTACTGTATATAGCCTTCGCTACTGTATATAGCCTCGCTACTGTATATAGCCTCGCTACTGTATATAGCCTCGCTACTGTATATAGCCTTCGCTACTGTATATAGCCTCGCTACTGTATATAGCCTCGCTACTGTATATAGCCTTCGCTACTGTATATAGCCTCGCTACTGTATATAGCCTTCGCTACTGTATATAGCCTTCGCTACTGTATATAGCCTTCGCTACTGTATATAGCCTTCGCTACTGTATATAGCCTCGCTACTGTATATAGCCTCGCTACTGTATATAGCCTTCGCTACTGTAAATAGCCTTCGCTACTGTATATAGCCTTGCTACTGTATATAGCCTTGCTACTGTATATAGCCTCGCTACTCTATATAGCCTTGCTACTGTTATTTTTCACTGTCTTTTTACTGTTGTTTTTATTTCTTTACTTATCTTATGTTCAACTAATACCTATTTCTTTACTGTTGGGTCTACTGTAAGGTGTTGTATTCGGCACACGTGACAAACCTTTATTTGATTTGTAATAGAATTAACGAGGCAAAAACAATGTAGATATTACTAAATGCATTTCTATAGCTTCCATAGCTTCTGTAGCTTCTAGAGTTTATATAGCTTCCATAGCTTCAGTAGCTTCCATAGCTTCCATAACTTCTATAGCTTCTATAGTTTATATAGCTTCTATAGTTTCCATAGCTTCTATAGTTTATATAGCTTCTGTAGCTTCTATAGTTTATATAGCTTCTATAGTTTATATAGCTTCTATAGTTTATATAGCTTCTATAGTTTCCAGCTTCCATAGCTTCCATAGTTTATATTGCTTCCATAACTTCCATAGTTTATATAGCTGCTATAGCTTATATAGTTTATATAGCTTCTATAGCTTCTATAGTTTATACAGCTTCTGTAGCTTCTATAGTTTATATAGCTTCTATAGCTTCTATAGTTTATACAGCTTCTGTAGCTTCTATAGTTTATATATATAGTTTATATAGTTTATATAGTTTATATAGCTTATATAGCTTCTATAGTTTATATAGCTTTTATAGTTTATATAGTTTATATAGCTTCTATAGTTTATATAACTTCTGTAGCTTCTATAGTTTATATAACTTCTGTAGCTTCAATAGTTTATACAGCTTCTATAGTTTATATAGCTTTTATAGTTTATATAACTTCTGTAGCTTCTATAGTTTATATAGCTTCTATAGTTTATATATCTTTTATAGTTTATATAACTTCTGTAGCTTCTATAGTTTATATATCTTTTATAGTTTATATAGCTTCTATAGTTTATATAGCTTCTATAGTTTATATAGCTTTTATAGTTTATATAGTTTATATAGCTTCTATAGTTTATATAACTTCTGTAGCTTCTATAGTTTATATAGCTTCTGTAGCTTCTATAGTTTATATAGCTTCTATAGTTTATATAGCTTTTATAGCTTCTATAGTTTATATAACTTCTGTAGCTTCTATAGTTTATACAGCTTCTGTAGCTTCTATAGTTTATATAGCTTCTATAGTTTATACAGCTTCTGTAGCTTCTATAGTTTATATAGCTTTTATAGTTTATATAGTTTATATAGCTTCTATAGTTTATATAACTTCTGTAGCTTCTATAGTTTATATAACTTCTGTAGCTTCTATAGTTTATACAGCTTCTGTAGCTTCTATAGTTTATATAGCTTCTATAGTTTATACAGCTTCTGTAGCTTCTATAGTTTATATAGCTTCTATAGTTCATATAGTTTATATAACTTCTGTAGCTTCTATAGTTTATACAGCTTCTGTAGCTTCTATAGTTTATATAGCTTCTATAGTTTATATAACTTCTGTAGCTTCTATAGTTTATATAGCTTTTATAGTTTATATAGCTTCTATAGTTTATATAACTTCTGTAGCTTCTATAGTTTATATAACTTCTGTAGCTTCTATAGTTTATATAACTTCTGTAGCTTCTATAGTTTATATAACTTCTGTAGCTTCTATAGTTTATATAACTTCTGTAGCTTCTATAGTTTATACAGCTTCTATAGCTTCTATAGCTTCTATAGTTTATATAACTTCTGTAGCTTCTATAGTTTATACAGCTTCTATAGCTTCTATAGTTTATACAGCTTCTGTAGCTTCTATAGTTTATATAGCTTCTATAGTTTATACAGCTTCTGTAGCTTCTATAGTTTATATAATTTCTATAGTTTATATATATTTTATAGTTTATATAGCTTCTATAGTTTATATAGCTTTTATAGTTTATATAGTTTATATAGCTTCTATAGTTTATATAACTTCTGTAGCTTCTATAGTTTATATAGCTTCTGTAGCTCCTATAGTTTATATAGCTTCTGTAGCTTCTATAGTTTATATAGCTTCTATAGTTTATATAGCTTCTATAGTTTATATAGCTTCTATAGTTTATATAGCTTCTATAGTTTATATAGCTTCTGTAGCTTCTATAGTTTATATAGCTTCTATAGTTTATATAGCGTCTATAGTTTATACAGCTTCTGTAGCTTCTATAGTTTATATAGCTTCTATAGCTTCTATAGTTTATACAGCTTCTTTAGCTTCTATAGTTTATATAGCTTCTATAGTTTATACAGCTTCTGTAGCTTCTATAGTTTATATAGCTTCTATGGTTTATATAGCTTCTATAGTTTATATAGCTTCTATAGTTTATATAGCTTCTGTAGCTTCTATAGTTTATATAGCTTCTATAGTTTATATAGCTTCTATAGTTTATATAGCTTCTATAGTTTATACAGCTTCTGTAGCATCTATAGTTTATATAGCTTCTATAGTTTATATAGCTTCTATAGTTTATATAGCTTCTATAGTTTATATAGCTTCTGTAGCTTCTATAGTTTATATAGCTTCTGTAGCTTCTATAGTTTATATAGCTTCTATAGCTTCTGTAGCTTCTATAGTTTATATAGCTTCTATAGTTTATATAGCTTCTATAGTTTATATAGCTTCTATAGTTTATACAGCTTCTATAGCTTCTATAGTTTATACAGCTTCTGTAGCTTCTATAGTTTATATAGCTTCTATAGTTTATATAGCTTCTATAGTTTATACAGCTTCTGTAGCTTCTATAGTTTACATAGCTTCTATAGTTTATATAGCTTCTATAGTTTATATAGCTTCTATAGTTTATATAGCTTCTATAGTTTATACAGCTTCTGTAGCTTCTATAGTTTATATAGCTTCTATAGTTTATATATCTTTTATAGTTTATATAGCTTCTATAGTTGATATAGCTTCTATAGTTTATACAGCTTCTGTAGTTTATATAGCTTCTATAGTTGATATAGCTTCTATAGTTGATATAGCTTCTATAGTTTATACAGCTTCTGTAGTTTATATAGCTTCTATAGTTTATATAGCTTCTATAGTTGATATAGTTTATATAGCTTTTATAGTTTATATAGCTTTTATAGTTTATATAGCTTCTATAGTTTATATAGTTTATATAGCTTCTATAGTTTATATAACTTCTATAGTTTATATAGCTTCTATAGTTGATATAGTTTATATAGCTTTTATAGTTTATATAGCTTCTATAGTTTATATAGTTTATATAGTTTATATAGTTTATATAACTTCTATAGTTTATATAGCTTCTATAGTTGATATAGTTTATATAGCTTTTATAGTTTATATAGCTTCTATAGTTTATATAGCTTCTATAGTTTATACAGCTTCTATAGTTTATATAGCTTCTATAGTTTATATAGTTTATATAGCTTCTATAGTTTATATAGTTTATATAGTTTATATAACTTCTATAGTTTATATAGCTTCTATAGTTTATATAACTTCTATAGTTTATATAGCTTCTATAGTTTATATAACTTCTATAGTTTATATAGTTTATATAGTTTATATAGTTTATATAGCTTCTATAGTTTATATAGCTTTTATAGTTTATATAGTTTATATAGCTTCTATAGTTTATATAGCTTCTATAGTTTAAATAGCTTTTATAGTTTATATAGTTTATATAGCTTCTATAGTTTATATAGCTTCTATAGTTTATATAGTTTATATAACTTCTATAGTTTATATAGCTTTTATAGTTTATATAGTTTATATAACTTCTATAGTTTATATAGCTTTTATAGTTTATATAGTTTATATAACTTCTATAGTTTATATAGCTTTTATAGTTTATATAGCTTCTATAGTTTATATAGTTTATATAACTTCTATAGTTTATATAGCTTTTATAGTTTATATAACTTCTATAGTTTATATAGCTTCTATAGTTGATATAGTTTATATAGCTTTTATAGTTTATATAGCTTCTATAGTTTATATAGCTTCTATAGTTTATACAGCTTCTATAGTTTATATAGCTTCTATAGTTTATATAGTTTATATAACTTCTATAGTTTATATAGTTTAAATAGCTTTTATAGTTTATATAGCTTCTATAGTTTATATAGCTTCTATAGTTTATATAGTTTATATAACTTCTATAGTTTATATAGTTTATATAACTTCTATAGTTTATATAGCTTTTATAGTTGATATAGCTGCTATAGTTTATATAGCTTCTATAGTTTATATAGTTTATATAACTTCTATAGTTTATATAACTTCTATAGTTTATATAACTTCTATAGTTTATATAGTTTATATAACTTCTATAGTTTATATAGTTTATATAGCTTCTATAGTTTATATAACTTCTATAGTTTATATAACTTCTATAGTTTATATAGCTTCTATAGTTTATATAGTTTATATAGCTTCTATAGTTTATATAACTTCTATAGTTTATATAACTTCTATAGTTTATATAACTTCTATAGTTTATATAGTTTATATAGCTTCTATAGTTTATATAACTTCTATAGTTTATATAACTTCTATAGTTTATATAGCTTCTATAGTTTATATAGTTTATATAACTTCTATAGTTTATATAACTTCTATAGTTTATATAACTTCTATAGTTTATATAGCTTCTATAGTTTATATAGCTTCTATAGTTTATATAGTTTATATAACTTCTATAGTTTATATAACTTCTATAGTTTATATAACTTCTATAGTTTATATAACTTCTATAGTTTATATAACTTCTATAGTTTATATAACTTCTATAGTTTATATAGCTTATATAGCTTTTATAGTTTATATAACTTCTATAGTTTATATAGTTTATATAGCTTCTATAGTTTATATAGTTTATATAACTTCTATAGTTTATATAACTTCTATAGTTTATATAACTTCTATAGTTTATATAACTTCTATAGTTTATATAGTTTATATAACTTCTATAGTTTATATAGTTTATATAACTTCTATAGTTTATATAGTTTATATAACTTCTATAGTTTATATAGTTTAAATAGCTTTTATAGTTTATATAGTTTATATAGCTTCTATAGTTTATATAACTTCTATAGTTTATATAGCTTTTATAGTTTATATAGTTTATATAACTTCTATAGTTTATATAGTTTATATAGCTTCTATAGTTTATATAGCTTCTATAGTTTAAATAGCTTTTATAGTTTATATAGCTTCTATAGTTTATATAACTTCTATAGTTTATATAGCTTCTATAGTTTATATAGTTTATATAACTTCTATAGTTTATATAGCTTTTATAGTTTATATAGTTTATATAACTTCTATAGTTTATATAGCTTTTATAGTTTATATAGTTTATATAACTTCTATAGTTTATATAACTTCTATAGTTTATATAGCTTTTATAGTTTATATAGTTTATATAACTTCTATAGTTTATATAGTTTATATAACTTCTATAGTTTATATAGTTTATATAACTTCTATAGTTTATATAGTTTATATAGCTTTTATAGTTTATATAACTTCTATAGTTTATATAACTTCTATAGTTTATATAACTTCTATAGTTTATATAGCTTTTATAGTTTATATAGTTTATATAACTTCTATAGTTTATATAGTTTATATAACTTCTATAGTTTATATAGTTTATATAGCTTTTATAGTTTATATAACTTCTATAGTTTATATAGTTTATATAGCTTTTATAGTTTATATAACTTCTATAGTTTATATAGTTTATATAGCTTTTATAGTTTATATAACTTCTATAGTTTATATAGTTTATATAGTTTATATAGCTTCTATAGTTGATATAGTTTATATAGCTTTTATAGTTTATATAGCTTCTATAGTTGATATAGTTTATATAGCTTTTATAGTTTATATAGCTTCTATAGTTGATATAGTTTATATAGCTTTTATAGTTTATATAACTTCTATAGCTTCTATATTTTATGTAGCTTCCAGAATATTTTTTTACACCGGTGAGGGACTGCCAAGATGGAGGTGGGATGGCTTCAAAGCAGCGCCCCCTGTAAGTCATCTAGTGTATAGGTAAATCATTAATTTGTCTTTTCCCTGTCATCGCTTGTGGCTCAAAACCTTGGTGCTGATTGATCTGGAGCAACACATTGCTATTAGAAGCCAAAAAAGTTAACGTCACCATTTCTCAAATCAGGCTCCGGTCACAACAAGCTGGTGACGTATAGCTCAACACTCAAGGCCTAGTTCCAACTTGTATGAGAGGTCACAAAGCAGTAAACACCATGATCCTTAGACAATGGGATCCTCCAGTGTCTACTTGGGTTTAAAATGGTTGCTTAGCTTCGATGATTGACTTCATGAATATTTCACAATACACACCACACTAAAACAAACACTAGAAGCTAGGCGTGTGGTTCAGGGGCATCCACCAATGAGGAGCCTCTCCTCTCAAGAGGACACAGTTGACGCTGGCGAGAGCCGTCCCTGAAGCTGAACCATTGTGTGTGTGTGTGTGTGTGTGTGTGTGTGTGTGTGTGTGTGTGTGTGTGTGTGTGTGTGTGTGTGTGTGTGTCTGTGTGTGTGTAACGTATTGTTTGTTTCTTCTTGTCAAATTGCACTGCTGAATGTTTGCATGATTACCATGCCCCCTTGGATTCTGGGTGATCAGAGCTGCCTGCCAGGGAGGTAGTGGCTGCTGGCGCCAATCAGCATGGTACTCTACTGATAACAACGTTATAAAGAGGAACTCATGAAACCCAGTGGCCTGAAAATATTTGGTGCGCTGGATTAATTAACCTGACTAAATCTAGCATCAAAGTCTTTCAAATTAATCCTTAATCCTTCACACTCATGAAGGCCTGTTTATGGAGGCCTGTTTGTGGAGGCCTGTTTGTGGAGGCCTGTTTGTAGAAGCCTGTTTGTGGAGGCCTGTTTGTAGAAGCCTGTTTGTGGAGGCCTGTTTGTAGAAGCCTGTTTGTGGAGGCCTGTTTGTGGAGGCCTGTTTGTGGAAGCCTGTTTGTGGAAGCCTGTTTGTGGAGGCTTATTTGTGGAGGCCTGTTTGTGGAAGCCTGTTTGTGGACGCCTGTTTGTGGAAGCCTGTTTGTCGAGGCCTGTTTGTGGAAGCCTGTTTGTGGAAGCCCGTTTGTGGATGCCTATTTGTTAAGCCATGTTTGTGGAAAATGCAGCAATGACAATCGCCTACATAATCATTGCTTTATTGCATAGTAATAAGTGATAATACATCTCTCTGCCTCCCCATCTGTCCCAGACACAGTAGAATCGTCAATTCACACTGCTATGCTTTATCTTGGCCAGGTCGCAGTTGCAAATGAGAACTTGTTCTCAACTAGCCTACCTGGTTAAATAAAGGTGAAATAAAAAAAATAAAATAAAAGTATGTTAAGACAGTAAAGTACAGGTGGATTTAATGATTCCCTTTAGGATAACATCTAACCTATTACATTATAGTGGGACTGCTTTACCAACGATGCTGTTTGGTCCTCTCAGTATTGCTATAGTCTGAGCCTTGGGTGGACATGGTTGGATCCAACCCAATGATTCTGGTTTGGGAATAGGAATTACTTTGACTTTGGCTTTATTACTGCCGACCTTGAGGTAAGTGGTATTTAAAAGCCAATGCCGCCGGTGCTGCTGGGTAAGTTAGCATAACTGATTTGACATTTCGCCTGACCCTGTTACAATTCACTGCTGCCAGACACACTCCACGACTTAGAAATCCAGGTGATTACGGCCATGGGGAATCACACACACTTTTCGTGTACACACACACACTCTGCACATACACCCTCCAACCTATACATGTCATAGGGTGGACTTTAGCTTTCTTATTTAACTGAATTTTCACTGATCTTTGCATGCTTTTACCAACGCCTAGCCTGAATTGATTGCTTTTTGACCTTAACCAAAAAAGTGTGAAACAAATCTAAATATATTTAATATTTGAGATTCTTCAAAGTAGCCACCCTTTGCCTTGATGACAGCTTTGCACACTCTTGGCATTCTCTCAACCAGCTTCACCTGGAATGCTTTTCCAACAGTCTTGAAGGAGTTCCCATATATGCTAAGCACTTGTTGGCTGCTTTTCCTTCACTCTGCGGTCCAACTCATCCCAAACCATCTCAATTGGGTTGACGTTGAGTGATTGTGGAGGCCAGGTCATCTGATGCAGCACTCCATCACTCTCCTTCTTGGTCAAATAGCCCTTACACAGCCTGGAGGTGTGTTGGGTCATTGTCCTGTTGAGAAACAAATGATAGTCCCACTAAGCTCAAACCAGATGGGATGGCGTATCGCTACAGAATGCTGTGGTAGTCATGCTGGTTAAGTGTGCCTTGAATTCTAAATAAATCACAACAGTGTCACCAGAAAAGCATCCCCACACCATCACACCTCCTCCTCCATGCTTCAGGGTGGGAACCACACATGTGGAGATCAACCGTTCATCTACTCTGTGTCTCACAAAGACACGTCGGTTGGACCCAAAAATCTCAAATTTGGACTCAGACCAAAGGACAGATTTCCACCGGTCTAATGTCCATTGCTCATGTTTCTTGGCCCAAGCAAGTCTCTTCTTATTGTGTCCTTTAGTAGTAGTTTCTTTGCAGCAATTTGACCATGAAAGCCTGATTTTACGCAGTCTCCTCTGAACAGTTGATGTTGAGATATGTCTGTTACTTGAACTCTGTGAAGCATTAATTTGTGCTGCAATCTGGCCTATTTATTGCCTTACCTCCCTAATCTTACTACATCCGCACACACTGTATATAGATTCTTTCTATTGTGTTATTGACTCTACGTTTGTTTATCCCATGTGTAACTCTGTGTTGTTTGTATCACACTGCTTTGCTTTATCTTGGCCAGGTTGCAGTTGTAAATGAGAACTTGTTCTCAACTGGCCTACCTGGTTAAATAAAGGTGAAATAAAATAAATAAAAATCTAAGGTGCAGTTAACTCTAATGAACGTATCCTCTGCAACAGAGGTAACTCTGAGTCTTCCTTTCCTGTGTGGTCCTCATGAGAGTCAGTTTCATCATAGTGCTTGATGGTTTTTGCGGCTGCACTTGAAGAAACTTTAAAACTTCTTGAAATGTTCCATATTGACTGACCTTTTTGTCTTGCTTATTTGAGCTGTTCTTGCCATAATATGGATTTGGTCTTTTACAAAATAGGGCTATGTTTTGTATACCACCCCTACCTTGTCACAACACAACTGATTGGCTCAAATGCATTAAGAAGGAAAGAAATTCAACAAATTAACTTTTTAACAAGGCACACCTGTTAATTGACATGCATTCCAGGTGACTACCTCATGAAGCTGGTTGAGAGAATGCCAAGAGTGTGCAAAGCTGTCATCAAGGCAAAGGGTGGCTAATTTGAAGAATCTCAAATAAATAATATATTTAGATTTGTTTCACACTTTTTTGGTTACTACAGGATTCCATATGTGTTATTTCTTAGTTTTGATGTCTTCACTATTATTCTACAATGTAGAAAATAGAATAAATAAATAAAATCCCTGGAATGAGTAGGTGTGTCCAAATTTTTGACTGGTACTGTATGTTTGAATTTTCAAACTAGTTTTCATTTGAATGCAGATAAAGTGTTTATCAAAAGAAATCACTTTAGCATGTGAAAACACAGAATCCTACTCATTACTCCATGTGCTTAACCTACCTACGACTTGGCCGTCAGCCAAATCGGGGCACCTGGCTCATGGTCTGGAGGAAGCCCGGTTCCACAACGATAGAACCCCCTCCATTAAATAAACTGTTTTAACCTCCCTCTTCCTGTAATTGGAGAGTTTCCTAAACTACTGTCTCGACTTCTATTACTATAGAACGTTGGTTATGTAATTATTACCCCATCATGTATTTTTCCACAATAAAAAATAAATACCAAACTGTTATGACAGAAGCCTGGCGACTGTTCTAGCCGTGAAGATAGTTCAACTTGTCTATGGATAGCCTGAAATATTGGCTTTCAGTTCAGAGAAAGTCTACATAAGAACCATGAACTGTATGCAGACATTAAATGGACATATTTGGCGAGTTATCAATTACTGCACAGGATAAGTATTATCAGAGGACCTTAGAGTTTGCCAAAAACAAAATTATTCTGGCTGGAATTATTACTTCCACCATGTGAAAATAATTGACATGGCAGATTTGAACGGGACTAAAATTACGAATGTGGTGTTTTGTGCTCGGGCACATAATTACATTACCCGACTTCCCCCAGTTAAACTAATCTGGTTCGAATAGGGTTTTAGAGAGTGGATAGGATTTCTCCTAAAATTGCTACATTATTGAATGGTCCACAATTAGTAAATAGTCCATAGATCACTGTGGAGGTGTAATAATACCCATAAAACCTAGCGGTCAGACAGGGAAATGGCTCCAATTGTTTTTCCATTATTCCTTTTCCCATAGGGGATTTCATAAACATTTAAAATAAGGGCTGTTTTTCGTGTAGGCTTACCCTGGCTTGACGTTCTGATAACAATGTAAATCTCTCTCGGACAGGTGACTTTAGCAGTATATTTGTCTCTATTTACTCTCAGAGTCGAAAAATGCTAATTAGCGTCAAAGTAGACATCATGCAAGACTACAAATCCCTGCAAGCTCCTGCACGTCATCTCTAGCAGGCACCTTTGCCAACAGGTACATTTAAAGAAGTGTAGCCAATTTATGAATTACTACATTTAAATAACATTAAAAAGTTAATCCAGAGATTTTTACCTTTGCCTTGATTCGGCAGTCTAGTTCAGGTCATCATGGCATTTGTAGTTCTTTATGATAGCCACATTAGCAGACAATTAGCATTTTATTTGTTGGGGGTAAATACAGCCGAATATATTGATAAAAGTCAACTTGTCCGAGAGAGATTTACACAGTTATCAAAATGTCACCCCAGGGTAAGCCTACACAAAACGTAGCCCTTATTTTAAGTGTTTCTAAATGAATGGTGGAAAAACGATTGGAACCATTTCCCTGTTTGACTGCTCGGTTTTATGGGTATTATGACTCATGCCATGGTACTTTATTGAGGACAGGGTGTGAGTCTCTGTCTCTCTCTGCAGTGTGGAGGAGCAGAATGGAGCAGGGGAGAGAATGGTCCAGGGGAGAGAGGGAGAGCGAAACGGTGTTGTGTAGCTGACAGCTGCCACTGTCTGACATCTATTACTATAATCTGAGGCCACTGCTTCAGCGACAGGAGGCAGGTACACTGACACACTGCACACACACACACCACAGAGGGGCTCTCTCTGTATCCTGATAAGATATGTATCAGAAGCCTCAATCACCTTGTTCTGTTTATATAACCACTTCAAATCAGCTTAGATATGGTTTTAAAGGGCTAGTACCCTAAATGACAAAATGACAGATTTTATAAACTACCCTGAAAGGCGTCGTTGCAATACACAGTCACAAATCAACTGCCAAGGTGCTATACAACTGGATTTGAAGTTAATTTGAGAACAATCCCTGTATTGTTTCTCTGTGTAGGATCTATTATGAAATACATTAAATAATATTACGAACTAATCTCCTAATCAGACAGTATGGCCAGCTGACTATTGGTCTGTAGTTAATATGCACACACTATGGCTATTGAAAAAGCTCAAAATAAATCTTGTGTTGTGCTTTTGGGGCACAATACACTCCTTTATTTTCCAGTCATGACTATCTGAGGTAATTTACTGTGGCAGAGCAGGGGAATTATCGTTAATGGAGCATGAGTCCATGGCTGCCTGAGAGCCAGTGATTAATGGAACACACAAACAAACACTCTCACATGTGCAAACACATCCACACACACATACCCACATGAAAAAATACTACAGTTTACTATAGAATACTATAGTACTTAATATAGAAAAGTAAAGTATAGTATAGTAAAATGTAGTATACTGTAGAATACTGTACTACATACAGTAGTATCTCTTGATCATGTATAGTACTGTTGTAGTATACTGTAGAATACTATAGTAAACACTACATTATTATCTGCAAAAAAATGCTAAAAAACACTAGTAAATACTACAGTAATGTCATCAAAAACACTTTTTTTTTAAAACTATAGTAAATACTACAGTATTTAATTTGCATATACCCTGCCCATTCCCCACCCCCATGTCCCAATTTGTGCCAGTCATAAGTGAGAAACCTACATGCCAAGTATAGACCAAATATTGTGTCCCCTACAGTTTATTAAAAAAAGCAGAAGCTCTGAACTATCTGTTCAGACAACAGTCCTACCTACCTACCTACAGGTTATGGAGAATTAGCTCTTTTAGTATTTCTTCAGTTGATTTCCCGAAGCCCCCACTTCTATGTCAAAGATTATAAAACTAAAATACGTCAGTGAATACTACAGTAATGTCTGCTAAAACACTTTAGTAAATACTATAGTATTTATAACATAGTTTACTGTAGTATTTCTTTCATGTGGGTACACACGCACATAAACATGTTTATGTGCAAACACATGCACGTACGCACACACATGCACACACACACACAAACATGTTTATGTGCACACACACATGTATCCCCCCCCCCCCCCCCCCCCCCCACACACACACACATGCACACTGGTCCAGCAGTATACAAGCATATAAATAAATCCAACCCCATTTGCAAAACATGAAATTGAGGCATTGCCTTATTACGTTGCCTCTGGCGCAGAAGGGAGGTTTTACCCTTGAGCCCCCTTCAGAAGGGTGTTAGGGGTGTTGGCATCCAGCCTAGGGAGAGCTAGCTCGGTTGTATGTGCTCTTGGCAGCGGTGTGCAACCAGAGCTTATTATCCCTGGGAGAGGAACAGCAAAGCTACCAGGGTGTGGTCCTCAGCACGTACATGTACACAACAACACAGGAGGGAGGATATCCTCCATGTCTAAAACCAGAGTGGATATCTGACAGATTATACCTGATGTGCTTCAATACAGTAGGCCTACTGGTGTCCAGTTTGATGACATTCAAATGGAACGGTTTATTCAGTGATAAAGTTATGGAGGATATGTCATTTAAATGGCATAGGCCAGTGGTGGTCAATAGGCTAGTGGTGGTCCATAGGCCAGTGGTGGTCAATAGGCTAGTGGTGGTCCATAGGCTAGTGGTGGTCAATAGGCTAGTGGTGGTCAATAGGCTAGTGGTGGTCAATAGGCTAGTGGCGGTCCATAGGCTAGAGGTGGTCAATACGCTAGTGGTGGTCAATAGGCTAGTGGTGGTCCATAGGCTAGTGGTGGTCTATAGGCTAGTGGTGGTCAATAGGCTAGTGGTGGTCCATAGGCTAGTGGTGGTCTATAGGCTAGTGGTGGTCAATAGGCTAGTGGTGGTCCATAGGCTAGTGGTGGTCAATAGGCTAGTGGTGGTCCATAGGCTAGTGGTGGTCTATAGGCTAGTGGTGGTCCATAGGAAGTGTTATCATTGTTTTGTCTAACCTCTAGATTTAACCTTCCCCTCGCTCTCTATTATTGTCACCCTACTGTTTCTCAAAGCCATAGGGTGGCTGCCCAGCAGTCATGATATAAACATATGCATCCTATAGTGGGAATACTGGATAGTGTTTGTCTAGGTAAAGCAGTCAATTGTCCTTTTGACACCCACTTGCAGGTCCAGTTACATTCACACATAGAGGATTATGGCTACTGGCAGCGTATACGGAGGGTCCTGTGTAACATTGAATAACATAGAGCTTTGTGTGCAGTGCTTTACACTGACTTCACACTGCACAACAGCCAGTGACCTATTAGTAAAGCAGCACAATCCCATTGAACATTTCAGCTAAATTTGATTAAATTATTATTACTTTTGAATCATTTTTTGTATGGGTCACATCCCAGCTAGCACATAATGTTCTGAGAACCATATGTTTCTTAGAGCTTGGTGAGAGCGTGATTGTCCTATGGTTATTTTGCATACAACCTTCCCACAACTTTCTGGGAATGGTGCAGAATAGTTGCTTGGCTTTGGAACATCCTCAGCACATTTAAGTAAGTTGACAGAAAAAAAGTTGTTTTCTTGGCATATCATTACTTTAACAGAATGTTTCCCAAAAGTTCTAACATGGTTACAATTTTGGTAATGTTCTAGGAATGGTTCCAAGTGGTTTGACATTGGTAATGTTCTAGGAATGGTTCCAAGTGGTTTGACATTGGGAATGTTCTAGGAATGGTTTCCAATTGGTTTGACATTGGTAAGGTTCTAGGAATGGTTTCCAATTGGTTTGACATTGGGAATGTTCTAGGAATGGTTTCTAATTGGTTTGACATTGGTAATGTTCTAGGAATGGTTTCTAATTGGTTTCACATTGGTAATGTTCTACGAATTGTTTCTAATTGGTTTGACATTGGGAATGTTCTAGGAATCGTTTCTAATTGGTTTGACATTGGGAATGTTCTCAAATAGTTCAGAGAAGGTTAAGAAACAATGGTCTTCTGTAGGAATTCAGTACTTCAGTGTAACTTCCTACAAGTGTATTCATGGTTCTACTTAAAGTCATCTTCTCAAATTGTTCCGAGAACATTAAGAAACAACGGTTTCTGTGGGAATTTCAGTATAATGTTTCCTACAGGTTTCCTCATGGTTCTATATTAAGTAATGTTGTTAGAATGTTCATAGAACGTTAAGAAACAACGTTCTTCTGTGGGAATTTCTGAAAACTTTAATAAGGTTCAAAGAATGTTATAAGAATGTTTTTTTTAAACATATACATTCTGTTCTCAGCAACAACAAAACTCTCTCTATCCTCTCTTGTTAGGTATGTTAAGGTGTGTCGGCCGCGCTCAGTAATTGTCCTCACCTGATCTTAATGAGTGCTTATTTCCTTTGGAATGGGGTCTGTTTGAATAAACTAAAATGAACAGCTTTGTATGAGTTAAATAAATAAACAGCAGGCAAGTGCCATCCTGGTGGCACACTGGACTAATTCCATGGATAGAGAACAGAAGATCATAGGTTTCAAACTCACTGATGCTCTGTCACCATAAAAAATAGATGTGTTTGCATGATTAATGACTAAGCAAATGATTTCCATGTGTCCTATCTGTGCTTGTTGTTCAAAACAGTTAACCTAAGATGGCCGTTTTATTAAAAGCCTTAGTCAAACATTTAGTGAAAGTTATAAGGAAGTTACTCAAAAACCTCCAAATAACAATTTTATTCAAAACATTCACAACATTTAGAGAACAACATTAATAAAACCTCCCAGGAAAAGTTTTAGGGAACCATAATAAAACATTTTCAAAACCTTCCTGCAAACTAAAATGGAATGTTCCTAGAACAGGAAAAGGAACAGCCTGGTCTCAGAGCAAAACATATTATATTTCACTAAAATCCGTAGCACCATGACATTGGCCTAAGTAAATCCGGAACACTCAAATGAGTATGATATGTTGCGTTTGGTATGACAGTAGGTTACTTAAGGCAAAAAGGAAAGGAGCATGGTTAACGCAGACATCTAGCAACTCAAAGGTTGTGTGTTTGCATCTCATCACGGACAAGTTGAACATTTTAGCAACTACTTATTACTTATTACTTTTTAGCTTTGCAACTACTTAGCATGTTATCTAACCCTTCCCCTAATCTTAGCCCTTTAACCTAACTCCTAACCCTAACCAGCTGGCTGGAGTGTTTAAGGACATATTCAATCTCTCCCTATACCAGTCTGTTGTCCTGACTTGCTTCAAGATGTCCACCATTGTTCCCGTAACCAAGAAAGTGAAGGTAACTGAACTAAATGAATGTCGCCCCACGACACTCACTTCTGTCATCATGACCTGCTTTGAGAGGCTAGATAAGGATCATATCACCTCCACCTTACCCAACACCCTTTACCCACTACAATTTGCATATCGTCCCAATAGATCCACGGATGACGCAATCGCACTGCACACTGCCCTATCCCATCTCAACAAGAGGAATATCTATGTAAGAATGCTGTTCATCTAATACAGCTGCAGCCTTTAACACCATATTGCACTCCAAGCTCATCACTAAGCTTGGTGACCTATGTCTGAATCCTGCCCTGTGCAACTAGGTCCTGGACTTCCTGGCGGGGCGGTCCCAGGTGGTGAAGGTAGGCAACAACACCTCCGCTACGCTGATCCTCAACACGGGGGCCCACCAGGGTGCATGCTCAGCCCCCTCCTGTACTCCCTGTTCACCCATGACTGCATGGCCACGCACGTCTCCAACTCAATCATCAAGTTTGCAGAAAACACAACAGTCATAGGCCTGATTACCAACAACAACGAGACAGCCTACAGGGAGGAGGTGAGGGCCCTGGTGGAGTGTTGCCAGGAAAATAACCTCCCCCTCAACGTCAACAAAACAAAGGAGCTGATCGTGAACTTTAGGAGACAGCAGAGACCACGCCCCCATCCACATTGACATGGCCACAGTGGAGAGGGTGAAAAGCTTAAAGTTCCTTGGGGTGTACATCACTGACAACCTGAAATGGTCCATCCACACAGATAGTGTGGTGAAGAAGGTGCAACAGCGCCTCTTCAAGCTCAGGTTGCAGCTAAACAAAAAACATAAGTTCCCACGACTTCCAAGGGAACCAAATGTGCTAGATATGGATCATATGTGTTTTTCTCCAATTACAATTGAGTTAATGAGGAATGGCCAAGTCATCTTGGCTTCCTCAGATGATCATATAAGTATGAATAGTAATTATGGTAGGCCATCATACTTCTGTAATTTTTAACATTTTAAGTTTACCCACATTGTAAATCCCAGTTTGAGTGAATTAGGTCTCCAGATAATGAAGACAATGGTGGCAATTTGTAATGTATAGCTGGCGCTGTGAATATATGTACTATGCCTCTGAATCTTTATTAATTTGAGTTATCTTCTGTTGAAATCGCAGGGTCGCATCGTAAAGGACATTCTGACGTATACTACGTCCAGGGGTGGAGCAAAACCCTGCTGCCGACTCTCCACAAACGATAGCATTACGCAGAGAGGGCGCGCGTTTGTGATTCGCGAGAGCTGGCCCTCCCTCCTAGTGGGTGACTTGTTAAAATAGTTTTCGGGCGGAGTCGACTGCAACTGGGATATATCTGTGTGCAGTGAGTACGCAGGAACAAGCCGTGTACAAGTCCGTCTGTTTTTGGAATTTGGTACTCCGGAGAGGGACCGGCAGACAGAAGCGAAGGGAACTGAATAAAGAAAGAGCACCACACAGTCGAAAATGTCTTCGAATAAAGACGATGGTGGATGGAAGAAGTTTGTATGGGATTCGGACAAGGGGGAATTTTGTGGACGCACAGGGGGGAGTTGGTGTAAGTATGCAATTCTGATATTTATGATCACGGTAATTGGCCATTGTGGCCGGAGGTTTTAATCGAAATTGTGATGGATCTCATATGGCACGATCGAACTTCTATTGGGCAGTATGGAACACGCACCGAGTCTTAATTTAATCTTGGTGCATAGCACCTGTTTGATTTGACTTTGCAGCAATGTGTGCTACAATGGTACGGTGTCACCGACTCTATATCATTGCCCATCGCCACTCGTTGTTCATGGCTCTCCATGTCTGTGTTGTGAGTAATAGCATACCGTGAACATGCGACCAGTTTTTGCTCATATTTCACTGTCCTTGCTAGGAACCTACTGCCTTATTCAAAATAACAGCCTACCGACTGTTCCAAGCAAAGATGGGTTCGCACATCTTAAATTAATATGAGAATCCAAATAGGTCGTTGAAAGACGGTGGTGGGAATATGCATAATACATTATTAGAACATGTTATTCTAAAGGTTCGAATCCTAATAGTACAGTAGGCTAGTTGATCACACTGCAGAGACGCAGCCGCCTATGCCTGGAAGGAGACTAGAACTCTCCATCGCAGTAACATGATCTATAAGTATTAGGATTGAATTACACCATATGTACATGCTGTAGAGACTTAGTTTAATTTCCGATGTAAAATGACACAATCAAAGGGTTAAAAATGCATCATAGTCCAAGGTGATTCAAGGTGATGGGGCCTACTTGGAATTATTGAGAGGACATTCCATCTTGTGTTACTACTATTCGATGTGGATACTGTGTCACTTTAATTAACAATGGAAATGTATTAACTAGACTAATTGTACTTTTCTCGTTTCTATCTTCACCCATGTCTTCCCTCGTCTCAATGTCACACAACTACCCGACATTTTCGGTATTCAGAGGATGACCAGCTGAGCGACAATTCATGTTGCAATTTTGCTTATTTACCTAACGCCCTCAAGTTGGTTGGTTTGGTCATTTACTTCAACTGTGTTTTGTGTGTATTATCTCAAGGCCAAACCTCGTTTTGGATCTTTTCTTTTCATTTTTGTGGTGACCATATTTTTTTATTTAGTCATTTTTCTTGTTTGGTGGGGGGGTTACAAGCACAACATATCATTTAATATTCAGTTCAATAAAATGAGAAGGAAACCTAAAGAAGTGAGCCTCCAACCCCACTACCCCAAACCCAAACATGTCTCCAACCAACACTGGTGCTCCTCATCCATCCAATTTAAGTGGTGCATAATTTTGTACAATGTGTGTGACACTATCCATGACTTTAATGATGACTCGTCTCCATTCGGCCACTTGCATGATTAATTTAATCTGTCTACAATGCAAGAACATATGTTTTATCTGGTGTGATGCATGGAGAGAGAGGAGATATTGAACCCTCGTCTATAATATGGATAATGTATGCACCCTTGTACCGGCCAATTGTGATCAGGGAAAACGCATGATCTGGATAAGACACTGGGTGGTTGTGATGTCGCCTGTTCCTTGGCAAAATTATAAGGACATCTTAAGTCCTGCGTAATTGATTGAAAGGGAACTGCTGTCTCCTATAAGATGTGACCTTTTGACATTGTCTTATGCACCACTAGGCCAAAACAGTACTAGCTCTGCAGGTCTGGTGGGTTGGGGCACCACTAGGCCTATACAGTAGTATTTCTGCGGGCTGGTGGGGGCAGCAGGGTTGGGGGTGACTTGAGGAGATTCTAATACTGTACTAGTACTATGGCTGGACTCAGGGCGGCAGTTAACCTAGCGGTTAAGAGCGTTCGGATGGTAACCGAAGGTTGCTGGTTCAAATCCCGAGCCGACTACGTAAAAATCTTGACAATGTGCCCTTGAGCAGGGCACTTAACCATAATTTATCCCGTAAGTCGCTCTGTATAAGCGCCTCTGCTAAATTACTAAAATGCACTGTACCTGCAGGGCTGGCTTAATGCAGGGGCTTACCGGGGCTGAAGTCCCTGGGCCCAAGCCTGTGGGGGGGCCAAGAGGAAGCAAAATAATATTAAGTTGTTTTACAAAAATAATATTAAAAGATATGTGTGTGTGGTGTATATCTTTTTATTGCCAACCACAGGACTCGAGCCCGCTCTCAATGAGTGTAGACTGCTGCTGCCACTCTACTAGTCATCAGATGGTGGGAGGAGACGCGGTATGAGGCCCACATGGGTAACTGGGGGGGGGGGGATTAATACAAATAAACTGCATAATTAAATAAATGTGACTGGTCAATTGTGAGTCAGGGGCAGGGCCCAAGCCCGTAGAGGGTCCAAGATGCTTTTTAAAAATGTATTTGTATAATAAAAAATAAAAATGTTTTATCCAACCACAGGAGCCCCACTCTCAATGTTTGAAATCCACCAGAGAGCATAATTTAGTCACAGAAAATGTATAGTTTATAAAAAAAACAACTGTGGATTAAGTTTTAGCACGAGCACAGACCAAAATAAAGGAAACGCCAACATAAAGGGTGTTGGGTCACCACGAGCTGCCAGAACAGATTCAATGCGCCTTGGCATAGATTCTACAGGTGGACCTATCCATGCCAGAAAAATGCACCACACACCATAAGATGTACTTTGTATCCCTCGTTTACTTAAGTGTTTCCTTTATTTTGGCAGTTAGCGGTATACCTACAGTCGGGAAGGCTGCAGTTTGGGCAGCGTGCTCCAAATGTACAGTTGCGGCCATAGACATATAATCCATAGAAGGGTTTCGTAACGTCTTACTTTGGCAATTTGACTGACTGTTAAATTCAAGGGTACACTTTGACTGACTGTTACATTCAAGGGTACACTAGCAATGAATGCCAGTCCTGACGTTAGTCAGACCTGCCATTTATGGATTATAATTCTATGGTTGGTTGTGGCTGTTGGTTTGCCTTTTGCAGATTTCAATATACCAAAACCCCGGGCCTATGATTTCTCATTCTGGACCTGTATACCTGTGCTGGTTTTATGCATATCCCAGCTAGCACATTTTGGTTCCTTGGAAGTTGTGGGAACGTTACGTTTTTGGTTTCCCATTGGTTCTGATTACGAAATAATGTTTCCTGACCTGTAAAACAAATGTTCTGAGAACGGAAGTGAACAGTTCACATGTTCTGGGAATGTATATATTTTCTTTTTAAGGTTGTAGGGAGGTTCTGTGAATGTTCTATGGTTCCCTGGAAGTTTTCCTGGAAGGTTTTATTAATGTTCTGAGAATGGAAATTCTAGGTTATTTGAAGGTAATTAAATAACATTCTAAGAACATGTTTCAATAAGAGTAACACTGCTAGCTTAACTGTGTTGAACTCCAAGCACAGATCAGACACATGTGAATTCATTTTCTTAGGCATGAATCATTCAAATGCAAAACTTAAAGAAAAAAAATGTATTGTGGCACGTTGTCAGTGAGATTTGACCCTATGATCTTCTGTTCTCTAGCCATGGAATTAGTGCAGCTAGCATGCATTTTTTTTACTCATACAAAACTGTTCACTTTAGTCTATTTAAACAAACCTCCATTTTAACTTCTTGCGGATCATTGGGACGCTAGCGTCCCATCTGGCCAACATCCTGTGAAATTGCAGAGCGCGAAATTCAAATGACACATCGTAATATTAAACATTCATGAAAATACAAGTGTCCTACATCAGTTAAAAGCTTAACTTCTTGTTAATCCAGCCGCTTTGTCAAATTTCAAAAAGGCTTTACGGCGAAAGCACACCATGATTATCTGAGGACAGCGCCCCGCATACAAAAGCATTACATACATACTTTCCAACCAAGCAGAGGCGTCACAAGTCAGAAATAGCGATTAAAAAATAAATCACTTACCTTTTGAAGATCTTCATCTGGTTGCAATCACAGGGGTCCCAGCTACATAACAAATGGTCATTTTGTTCGATAAAGTCCTTTATATCCCCAAAAAGTTAGTTTATTTGGCGCGCTTGACTCAGTAATCCACCGGTTTCCCTCGTTCAAAATGCATACAAATGAATCCCGTAAGTTACCAATAAACTTCTTCAAAACAAGTCAAACGTTTCTAATCAAATCTCAGGTACCCTAATATGTGAATAAACAATACAATTTAAGACAATAGTACTGTCATTACCGGAGATAAACAACGAAGTACATGCACTCACCGGAACGCGCTACAAACACTACAGCCAAAATGGGAGCCATTTACAAAAACAACAAATTCTAGCTCATTTAAATTAAATAAAAAGCCTGAAACTCTTTCTTTATTTTTTTATTTTATTTTACCTTTATTTAACCAGGCAAGTCAGTTAAGAACAAATTCTTATTTTCAATGACGGCCTGGGAACAGTGGGTTAACTGCCTGTTCAGGGGCAGAACGACAGATTTGTACCTTGTCAGCTCGGGGGTTTGAACTCGCAACCTTCCGGTTACTAGTCCAACGCTCTAACCACTAGGCTACCCTGCCGCCCCTTTCTAAAGACTGACATCTAGTGGAAGCCCTAGGAACTGCATTCTGGGAGGTTTAGATGGTACAATGATTCTCTACACTATGCTTGCTTGTTTCGTCGCAAACTATTTTAGCAACCAGGAAAAGGCGATGTGATTTCTGCAACAGTGCCCCTAAATTGAACATTCTCTAAACAATTTGAGAACATTACTTTTAAATAGAACCATGAGGAAAAGTTCAACTGAGGTACTGAAATTCCCAACTAAGAAACATATGGTTCTCAGAATGTTATATACTAGCTGGGTATCCTGCACCATTCCCAGAATGTTGTGGAAGGTTGTATGTAAAATAACCATAGCACAACCACACTCTCACCAAGCTCTAAGAAACATACTGTATGGTTCTCAGGACGTTATGTGCCAGCTGGGTAGTATCTAGGTTTTGTATAAAAGCTGAGCATGCAGACTGCCCCCATTGTTATTGGGACCTGAATGTATTAAGACCAATAAATTATTTGCGATGTGGACACTATTTTTAGAGCAACCTAGTCTCTTGTGACAGGCCTAACAATTAAAGCTGAGTAGCTAGCTTGAGATTTGTTTCTGGGTTCTGAGTTTAAGAGCAACCAAAAGCGAATTTTGACAATTTGATTTACTCTGAAGCCTGAAGTTGTTGTTCTCCTGGCTACTACTGTATGATCTACTGGTTACACTTTCGTTTTCCTGCCCTCAGTGAAGAGTCAAGACAATATCTACTGTTATAGGTGGATTACTATTTGGAACAGTAGCTTTGTGGTTAGGTCACCTCCTGCTCCCTCCATAGGAGACACGGGCTTCTCTGTCTGCATGCATTCTACCTGTATAGGTATCACTGAGCCCAGGTGTGCATCCCAAATGGCACCCTTTTCCCCTATATTGTACACTTCTTTTGACCAGGGCACTACATGGGGAATAGGGTGCCATTTGGGACTCATTCTAGTTATGGATAGTCTGTGTCCGAACCAGGAAGCTTAAAGTAGAAATCAGGTGGGCTTGGATTAGTAGTAGAGCCAGCCAATCTATTTATCTAATTTTTAATATGTTTGATAGTGTTGTGGTGCAATGACTGGGCAGTCTATTGAGGTTTGACGATAGGATAGACACGAATGAGATTGAATTGGAACACTGAGAAAACACTCTTCTGACGACACAGTAGGCAGACTTGCTGTTTCTCTTTCTTAAGCTGTACCCTTCTTGTCTCACTTTGTGGTGCAAGACATTGCTTATGTATTTATATTAAAATGGTATGCATTTTAAGTCCCCAACTCCACAAACACTACAGTCAAAAATGAAAGTGGGGATCCACAGTCTACATGTCTGCTGTGTTTAGCGTACTGTACACACTGGCTCTGCAGGGCTGGTTAGGGTGGCAGGGTTGTGTTGACTTGAGCAGATTCTTAATAACTAGAGCAGATTCTTAACTACTGCAGTAATACTAAGGTTGGACTTAGGACTTTATTATGGGGAATGTTCCTTGTTTTTCAGGGCAGATTTAACATTCTACAATTGCGGAATGCTGGAGTTCTGTATGTGCTTTTTGTATGACTCAATTAAATGAGTGGAAATGGACCTTGTCAACAACATAACAACCAGATCTTAATTTCATGGCATCACTGGTGTTTGTAGTTTTTTTTTAAAGGAAAGAAAGGTATGTCACAATCATCTGTCCTCCACATCTTTTGCATGGTGATGACCCATTTCTCTCTCTCTCTCCTTTTACAGTTAAGATTCTAGGGTTCTACTTAATCTTCTATGCTTTTCTGGCTGGAGTATTCATCGGCACCATCCAGGCCTTGCTTCTCACCCTCAGTAACTACAAACCCACCTGGCAAGACAGAGTTGCTCCCCCAGGTAAGGTATCACTGAACACTAGACACTGAGCCACTACTGCTGCCTGGGGATAAGAGATGGTGTCCAACCACAGTGGCTTTGTTTGAATTGGCACCCTATTCCCTACCCACTGGTCAAAAGTAGTGCACTATGTAGGTAATAGGATGCAATTTGGGCTGCAGCCAGAGTCTAACATGCATGTTTGTGTATCTCAGAGGGGTGGGTTATGTCCGTCAAACATCCTCTTATTGAATTTCACACTTTAACTCGTTAAGGGAGTCCCACTGTGAGATATCAGCTGAATTGACATTAGCACTGTATGGGCCAGAGAGCAGGCCGGCACAGTACCGTTTTGAGGTCCGACACAGAGGACTCTTGTCTTTCAAGTAAACGGTGGGTGTCATCCATGCATGCAGCATGTGGAACTATTTTGGTACTGGTTCAGTGTTTATGGCCCTGGCTCATTTAGGCTAGCTTGTACAGTAGTATGCTTACATCCAATAACAAAGATGTACAGAAGTGCTTCTGTCAAAATTAACTTGGGTCTAGTAGTGAACTGAATCCTTGACGTTTTACTGTTTTCCTACTGTTTAAATGCTCATGACGTATTGGACATTTTGGTGTAGGTAGTGGGTCGGTCAAGTGTCGCAATTAATTCCCCTAAAGGCCTCCCACATGGGCAGAGGCCTCTCTTCCCAATTTGTTAGGGAGTGTAGTGTTTAAAGAACGAGAACTGTTCCCGTTTCCCATTATTGGACTTTGCATATTTCATGTCTTTCTCCACAGTTTCCTCTTTCTGAGAGGCTTAGTCAGTTTCGCTGGAGTCTGTTCTGATTACGTGGGTGTGAAATGGAGGGAGAAGTGCTAATTGTGAACTTTACAGTGTGGTCCCCTAACAGAGCTCTCTCCTGATGCCTTTGACTAGAGTTAAAACAGACCGTGAAGTTCTGGTAGACATTGCTTGCTTCCTTTCCCAGGGAGAGCTCTGTGGTAAACTGTCAACGGCAGATGCTATTCTCTACTTTATTTTCTCCCCTTACACAACACAACCCAATCCCACAGCACCAGTGCCCTTCCACAGAGCATTAACCCTTTCCTGTTGGTGTTTTCAACCATGACATTGTCAAAGACATGTAAGCTGCATTTGAATTGGGTCTAAAGCTAGTATCCCAGTCATGTCTGTCTGGGTGTATATATATATAGCCATGGTCTGCTCGGGGAACCTCCATTAGGAGAGGTAGCTAGGCGTTGATAGTGCGTTACTTTCCACAGGAGGCCTGATAACTGGGCCATGTCTTCACAACGAAGAGGACACTAACAAGCAGAAAGAGAAGAGAAGCATTACTCTCTTCAGACTCCTCACCTCACTCAGTCCAGTTAGTTCTCTTTAGTTTTCTGGTCATGAAAGATGGAACTTAGTGTGGGGGCTGGGCTGGTTGTAAATAAGGAAGTAGAAGAGAATGGGGGTGGACGTGTTTTGGATCTTGTGTCGTAGCGTAGAGACAGTTGTCTTTTGTTTGAAATGGGCTTTTCCCTTTTACTGACCCGTCTTTCCTGCTAAGAACAATGAGAGGGATTCACCTTGTCTTCCTCTTCAAGACTGTTTTCCAAAGTGTGGACTCTTCGATGGATGACTGCCTCACTGAAAGACTTCATTAGAAAGCAAATTACACTGACTGTTCTTAACTGGTTTCATACTCAGTACTGTTGTGAGTTAGTGTAAATAGAATGGCCACAAGTCCACTGAAACATTATTGTCCTATTATAAGTGTGTATTGCTAATAGTACTTCACTTCTGTAACATTAAAACTGATGGTGACTGTCTGTTCTCAGGCCTGTCACACACCCCACGCTCCGACAAATCCGAGATCGCCTTCAACTTGAATGATGTGGAGACCTACTTGACTTACACCAAGGCCATGCGAGAGTTCCTGGTTATGTACGACGACGACAAACAGCGGGACCAGATGAAATACGAGGATTGTGGAGGTACAGGAACTGTTCCATTCCGCTCTCTACCCCCTACCCCTAGCTCCTAGTCCTACCCCTAGTCCTACCTCTAGCTCCTAGTCCTACCCCTAGTCCTACCCTCTAGCTCCTAGTCCTACCCCTAGCTCCTAGTCCTACCCCTAGCTCCTAGTCCTACCCCTAGCTCCTAGTCCTACCCCTAGCTCCTAGTCCTACCCCCTAGCTCCTAGTCCTACCCCCTAGCTCCTAGTCCTACCCCCTAGCTCCTAGTCCTACCCCCAGCTCCTAGTCCTACCCCCAGCTCCTAGTCCTACCCCCAGCTCCTAGTCCTACCCCCAGCTCCTAGTCCTACCCCCAGCTCCTAGTCCTACCCCTAGCTCCTAGTCCTACCCCTAGCTCCTAGTCCTACCCCCAGCTCCTAGTCCTACCCCCAGCTCCTAGTCCTACCCCCAGCTCCTAGTCCTACCCCCAGCTCCTAGTCCTACCCCTAGCTCCTAGTCCTACCCCTAGCTCCTAGTCCTACCCCTAGCTCCTAGTCCTACCCCTAGCTCCTAGTCCTACCCCTAGTCCTACCCCTAGCTCCTAGTCCTACCCTCTAGCTCCTAGTCCTACCCCCAGCTCCTAGTCCTACCCCCTAGCTCCTACCCCCAGCTCCTAGTCCTACCCCTAGTCCTACCCCCAGCTCCTAGTCCTACCCCTAGCTCCTAGTCCTACCCTCTAGCTCCTAGTCCTACCCCCTAGCTCCTAGTCCTACCCCTAGCTCCTAGTCCTACCCCTAGTCCTACCCCCAGCTCCTAGTCCTACCCCTAGTCCTACCCCTAGCTCCTAGTCCTACCCCTAGCTCCTAGTCCTACCCCTAGCTCCTAGTCCTACCCCTAGCTCCTAGTCCTACCCCCTAGCTCCTAGTCCTACCCCCTAGCTCCTAGTCCTACCCCCTAGCTCCTAGTCCTAGCCCTAGCTCCTAGTCCTACCCTCTAGCTCCTAGTCCTACCCTCTAGCTCCTAGTCCTACCCTCTAGCTCCTAGTCCTACCCCTAGCTCCTAGTCCTACCCCTAGCTCCTAGTCCTACCCTCTAGCTCCTAGTCCTACCCCTAGCTCCTAGTCCTACCCCTAGCTCCTAGTCCTACCCCTAGCTCCTAGTCCTAGCTCCTAGTCCTACCCCTAGCTCCTAGTCCTACCCCTAGCTCCTAGTCCTACCCCTAGCTCCTAGTCCTACCCCTAGCTCCTAGTCCTACCCCCAGCTCCTAGTCCTACCCCCAGCTCCTAGTCCTACCCCCAAGCTCCTAGTCCTACCCTCTAGCTCCTAGTCCTACCCTCTAGCTCCTAGTCCTACCCTCTAGCTCCTAGTCCTACCCTCTAGCTCCTAGTCCTACCCCCAGCTCCTAGTCCTACCCCTAGTCCTACCACTAGTCCTACTCCTAGCTCCTAGTCCTAGCCCTAGCTGCTAGTCCTACTCCTAGTCCTAGCCCTAGCTCCTAGTCCTACCGCCTGCCATGACACAGACCTAAGAGGTGCTCGGTGTGGTGGAAGCTCTACTTAGATGGAGGTGGTACTATCATCTTCTAGCATTTTGCTTATTGAATCCTTTCTGACGGTCTAACATCAGGTGGGATAGGAACTAAGTGTCCAGGACATGGAATGGAATTGTGTATTGGCTTCAGAGAGAAGGTGTTTTTTTGTAATTTGTTTTTGATGAATTAGTTGAAGCGAGCAGCTGTGGCTTCCTGTGCTCAGTTGTTTATTTTTGATTTCTCCTCCTCCTGCCTTCAGAGCAACCGGAAGACTATAAGAACCGTGGTGACCTGGAGAGTGATGTGGGGATCAGGAAGGCCTGTCGCTTCCAGAGGAGCTGGCTTGGGCCTTGCTCCGGCATGGAAGACAGAGACTTTGGCTTCAAGGAAGGAAAACCCTGCCTGATCGTCAAGCTCAACAGGATCGTCAACTTCAGGCCACGGGTAAATATCCTAAGGACATATAAAAAGTTGACCTCTTGTACAAACTGGTCACTGTGATATTTCCAGTGGCCCCTGGTTGTTAGTTTATGCATATTTCCCGGCAAAGTAGTAGTACATTATTGAATACAAAATCTACATAAACTTTCTTAGGTAAAAGTGTTACTGTTTTTAGCAGATTGTTTTGCCTCCTTCCTCACTGTGTACCTGGCCTCCATTCTTTCAGCCCCCCAGCTCCAATGAAAGCATCCCTGAGGGAGCCCAGACCAAGGTCCAGCCCAACGTCATGCCCATCTTCTGCACCAACAAGGTAGACAGAATTAGATGGAACAACATCAAATCACAATTGATCATTCCAATGTCAGTTGACAGTAGTCAGTAAAGCAACATTGAAGCCTAAGGGAATGTTTACTTGAATGGGGGAATGTTCATTCTAGCAATTCTAGAATTGCTTTCGAGGAATAGTCCCTGTTCCGTCACTAAACCAGGCATTGTAAATGTGTTTCTGGGTGAAGGTCAGATGTCAGAATGACCAAAATAGCACCGTCTTTCTCCTTCTGACTGTCTCACCCAATCTCTTTGCAGAGAGAGGAGGACGCCGGTAAGATGGGTGAGGTGAAGTACTACGGCATTGGGGAAGGTTTCCCCCTCCAGTATTACCCTTACTACGGCAAGCTGCTTCACCCCCAGTACCTGCAGCCCCTAGTGGCCCTCCAGTTCGTCAACCTCACCATGAACACCGAGCTGCGCATCGAGTGCAGAGCCTACGGAGAGAACATTGGCTACAGCGAGAAGGACAAGTTCCAAGGAAAATTTGACGTTAAATTCACTGTCACCAACTTATGACCACAGTTAGGTTCATAGCACTTTTTCTCTCCAGCCCCCTCTCCCTCCCCAACCATTTCTCAAAAGTAACAAAATAATTTAGGAAAGGGAGTTGGGGTGGAAATACAAAGTTAAGTTTAAAAAAAAATAAAAAATCACAACTAGTCTTGAACAAAAGTCATAACATACGGGACGACACTTCATCTGTCTGCTTTACACTGGCTTCTCTGCTTCTGTCTAGGGTTAGAATGTAAGTCGCAGGAGGAGTAGCAATAGCATCAAGTATTTATTCTACTGTAAATGAATAATATTCCTTGAGCCATGGGGACATGTTTCATTTATGACTGTAAATTGTAATTCCACTACTGATGTGTAGCGAGCAGTGTTTTGTCCCCCTCCGTATTGCTGCCTTGTGTGGTTTCTATACATATTTTTGGAGTGTACAGTGCAGTAGTCGCATACATTGGTCCTTTCCAAGCCATGTTGTAACCTGTTTACTTATGTGAGCAAGCTTTAGCAGTCCAAGATGTGTATATACTATATATGAATACTTAATAATTTAAAATATTGACACGGTACTCTCTGATCTCTTCTGACCCGTGTGAGGAAAAAGGCTGCACTCCAGGGAACTAGGCCTACTCTTTCCTTATTTTTGCCTTTGTCTGATTGATTGTGAGAATTTTCACATGGCTTTTCTTTTAGAATCATTTAAATGTGGGATAAGGGTTTTATTACGCTATTGTTTCAGGCTTTTACTTCCTTTCGTTCTGTTTGATTCCCTCTTAATGTCGAGTTGTGTCTCCGGGTTGTTGGGCTACTTTTGCCTGTTGTACGGCAACGGTGCTAACTCTGCTTTTTAAAGATGATTGTTTTGCTCAATTACGTCACCTCACAACGTGGTGTAACTTTCTGATGAATGTGTTAACCATTTTACATGGTGGAAGGAGTTTTATATTTATGTGGTTGTACTTTTTTTAATTTAATTTTTTTCTGCAGAAAAGTGTAATGTATAAATACAATACCAAAGTCACTGGTCCAAGTTGAGAATCTTATCAGAAGCAGTGCTGTACCCCGTGTTTTTAGGATTTCTTGTCGATGTTAAGTGCTAAACGTCAATGTCTAACATCAGTCACGTTATCAGGAGTTCTCATCCGCTCTTGTCATTTATTTAATCCCAGTAAGAAAAAAACCTGAAATAAAATGATGAAAACACAACTTTCTTTATTCCAGTCTCTCTCAAACAAGACCAATACTCCGCTGTAAGGACACACCGCACTAGTCTAAAGTGGAGTCCCCTCCTTGTCTCCTTTCCTTTCAATATGCACTGATCTGAAAGAACAGCACAGGTGAAAGGACAACCCCCTAGCGATGACCTCTGCTTTATTGCTGTGACCTTCCCTGTCCTTTCAGATCAGTGACGATGGAAATGGAACCACATCAGACCGTTGTATGTTCAGAGAGTAGTGAGGATTGGCAAGGAAAAGGGTTGTTTATGTATTTTAAACCCTGCAAAAACACTTGTTAGATTTGAAATGCCCTTAATTAAAAGGAGAACATCTTCATCCAAACGGACTCCTTATCAACTCTAACCAGATGCTAACAGATCAGGGAGGAATAAGTGCTGCCAAACCAGCTCCCCTTGGTGCATCTGCCCTTCCTCTGTTTTCCTATTGCTAATGACTGTCAAGGTCAACTCTGTGAATTTCAGAAGATTTGATTTGACCTGTTTTTGTGTTTTTTTTTTTCTTTGCAACAACGTGACAATAGAGAAACTGCTTGTCAAATGATAATTTTTTTGTGTTGCGTTGTCGGCTTGGAAAAGACTACAAACCACCTACAAATCAAAGATGTTACAGAGAGCTGTCAATGCTAAGTAAGGGATATTATGTTTTTTTTCACTACTAGCCTCAGTTGCCATGGTTACCACAGCTCATCTCCTGAGAGACTGCTGTGGTTATCGCAGCTCCTCTCCTGAGAGACTACTGCCATGGCTACCACAGCTCAGCTAGCCTCCAGGCTTAAGACACATCACCTGGGTGACTGACTAAAACCATGCTGCTCATTCTTTTAAAAAAAAATGTTTTATTTAACTAGGCTCCTAGTTAAATAAAGTCAATTAAGAAGAAATTCTTATTTACAATGACGACCTACCCCAGCCAAACCCTAAACCAGACGACGATGGGCCAATTGGCTTCCAATCACGGTGAAACAGCCTGGAATTGAACCAGGGTCTGTAGTGACACCTCTAGCACTGAGATGCAGTGCCTTAGACCGCTGCGCCACTCGAGAGCCAATGTGGAAAGGACTAGTCCTTGGTCATGACTCTCAGGTCCATTTCTGTACACATAAGTCATTGGACGAAGGTGTCTTCTGTATTTGGGAGTTTTAAGAGCCCCAACACTCGGTCTGAACATTAACACTCATCAGGACCTCATCTTTCATATCAGCAAGAAATTATTTTATAAAAACAAAAAGGTAAATTGATTAACACCTTTATAGGGTTAGGATTCGTGTTCCCACATGGCCATATCGCCAGGTTACAGCGCGTGTTTACCAAAGAAATGATGGAAGACAGAGGGACCACCTGTGCTAATGAGCTATCTAGCATGCGCCGAACACCTGTGTGTATTGGAAGAAGTCCTCCAGAAACGTGTTGTAACTGACAAATACTGTCGGCTGCAACTGTCATAAAGCCTGTTAAAACAGTGTACAGCACAGGAGGTTGGTGGCTCCTTAATTGGGGAGAACGGGCTTGTGGTAATGGCTGAAGTGGAATGGTATCAAATACACCAAACACATGGTTTCCAGGGGTTTGATGCCATTCCATCCGCACCGTTCCAACCATTATTATGAGCCGACCTCCCCTCAGCAGCCTCCTGTGATGTACAGTAATTCTATATTTTGTATTTGTGAAATGAGAAAGTAAATGACTTAATGTTTCTAGAACCGGATCGCCATTAATAATCCATTCACATTTAAATGGAGTATTTGGCTGTTTTGAGCCAGTCTACCTCAGAAGATAACAGAAGGTCCTGGGACCTGAAGGAGAAAAGGTAGGCTCCTTAATTAAGAGTTCATCTTGGACTACAGAAAGGCTAGCTTTGAACTATTCAATATGGAAAGCTGATTCAGCTATAGAAATGTGAAGGTCATTTCCGATTGAGCCGACGTGCAGCGTTTCCCGCGAATGCAGTCTCCGCTAAAGCGGGAACATTGCCTTTAAATTTCAATCACGCTATAAAGCTGAACTTTGGGGATTGAATTGGGCCCTGATACAGTTTGGCTCTGGTTCTAGTTTTATCAGAAGGGATATAGCTTGTCTTAAATAAACATTGAGGTTGTTGTGAGCAATCTTCAAGTCAAGTACAACACAGTAATCTGAGGGATGATAGCCATGTTGAGTAGCTGAAGTGTTTCCTTCCTCAGGCCTACCTTCCTCATTTGTCAGCTACTCCACCACCGCAGGTTCCTCCTCTTGGAGTTTGTCTCTAACACACGCAGCAGCTGAAACGTAATCCCAGCAACTCTATTTGGGTTTTCCATCAGAAAGGCTTTCATGAATGGGAGCCCTGTGTGTTTGCCACCGGGACCTCAAATGAGGAGTGGAGTGACGGTGCATTTTCCAACCGTCTCAGTAATGCTGTGACAGGGCCAGGGTGAGGGTGTCCAGGCAGCGTAGACTGACTGGTGAACTGACTGCCTGCTTGCATCTGAAATCGTACCCTATTACCTATATAGTGCACTATCCCTGGTCAAAAGTAGTGCACTGCATAGGGTACAGGGTATCATTTTTAACATAGTCCCTGACTGCATGTTGAGACCTGGCTAGCTTCCCTTTCTGTAATTGCATTAAGTAGCCGGGGTGACCAGGACAGGAGAGGCAGCGGCCCAACAGTGGGGTTCTGTTTCAGGCTCCTGTATGGAGATACATCACGAAGACAGAGGCGTATCTTGTGACCGGTGGCGGGAGCAGGCGCTAGCCTCGGGGGCATGGCGGACGGAGGTCCCAGCACAGTGGCAGCCAACTAGGCGACGGGCAGGCGGGCAGGCAGGTGATAGCTTAATGAGACAGTGTGTGAGATGAGTGGCCGGGGAACCTGTTGTGGGCCAGGAGCCAGGGCACTGCAGAGAGGAGGGGCCTTTAGAGGACACTGGGAGAAGAGCAGAGGGCACAGAGGACAGAGCCATGACAGACAACACTAGAGTCTAGCTTACCTGAGGCCCATGGTCTTGGCATGGGAAACTATCTAGATTCTCATTCCACCACAACACAACACACCCTCTCTAACATCATCACAACACACACTCTCTCTAACCTCATCACAACACACACTCTCTCTAACCTCATCACAACACACACTCTCTCTAACCTCATCACAACACACCCTCTCTCTAACCACATCACAACACACCCTCTCTAACCTCATCACAACACACCCTCTCGCTAACCTTATTACAACACACCCTCTCTAACATCATCACAGCACACCCTCTCTCTAACCTCATCACAACACACACTCTCTCTAACCTCATCACAACACACTCTCTTTAACATCATTATCACAACACACCCACTCTCTAACCTCATCACAACACACACACTCTCTAACCTCATCACAACACACACTCTCTCAAACCTCATCACAACACACACTCTCTCTAACCTCATCACAACACACTCTCTTTAACATCATTATCACAACACACCCACTCTCTAACCTCATCACAACACACCCACTCTCTAACCTCATCACAACAAATACTCTCTCTAACCTCATCACAACACACACTCTCTCTAACCTCATCACAACACACCCTCTCTCTAACCTCATCACAACACACACTCTCTTTAACATCATTATCACAACACACATACTATTCACTGATGCACATACATTAGACCACAGCACTCTTAAATACACGCACGCACGCACACGCACGCACGCACGCACGCACGCACACACACACACACACACACACACACAAACACCTCTCAGTATCCACACACACATCTCTCAGTGCAGTGTTTCTGATGTTGAACCTGACTCCAGAGGCCCATATCTGGCTGATTATTGCCACCGTATTGCGTCTGTCTATCATCATGACTTATTCATTGACTGCTACACTGAGACCTGATCCCCAGGGAGAACTGAGCACGGCAGACATACGCAGCAGCACCACTGGATTCACTTTCTCACCTGGCTCTACTCCCTGTTTCACAGACTATGGGGTGGTGGAAACCTTTACACACTGATAGACAACTGACAATCATCATTACTGTACAACCATCCTAGGTTCTATTGAGACAGAGAGCACTGTCTGCATTGAAAGGCTCGGCCTCGTTCCCACAAGTTGGTTTTAAGTACTGCGCTTTGTGTTTCAAAGGAAGGTGTTCTGTGCCAGAGAAAGAGAGAGAGAAAGAGAAGCCCAGTTGATACCTGGTTCTAACATTCACCCTTTGTCCTGACCTTGCCCACATTCTGATTGTGCCCACATTTTTAGACGGTAGTCAGACACGCATTGTGTCAGGATATTAATCAAGTGGAAACAGATCTAGCTGGTCAAACCATTTAAATCATCATTACACCGGCCTATCTGGTACCAGCTAATCTGGCCACAATGCAGACACAGTGGACAGATAAGAGACACATTATACGCAACAAACCTTGATCAGATAGTGATTGGATCACATTGATCAGATCACGAAACTCACATGTTAGCGCAAGATGGGAACGAGGCTATTCAGGGAGAGAAAGAGAGAAGGAGAGGTTACGAGAGAGAGAAGGAGTCTTATAAAGAGTTGGGGTCTTATGCATAAAATGAAGCAGAGAGAGAGGGAAAATAGAGAGAGCATGAAAGAGTAAGTCAGAGGGAGGTCTATTACAAGAGAGTGTAATGGCACATAGGCCTACATTTCATCACAACGCTGACAGCTAGGACACCTTGAAGAGAGAGGACATTGACATCAACAGAGGAGGCCCCATGTACCTGCAAGTCAATACCCTACTAGCGTTACATAAGAACTGCATCCCTGCAGAGAGAGTTGAGAGGAGGGGCTGCAAAAGGAGTACACACAACCTGATTGGCCGAGAAGATGAGAGTTGTGGGTTCTCTGGGAAGACCACCTTCACACTGAGGTGTCATCAGTGTTCACCAGGTGCTGAAGGGTTTTCAGATTTTCTGTCCGAGCTTCAAATAGCGTCCTTCTCAGGTTAGTATGTAACAACTATTAGAGGAGGAACAGAACAGTCCCACGTAATAAGGTAGCATGCCTATGTCCTGAAGTGGTTTGTCAAATGTGTACAGAATTGTGTCAAACGTATAAGTGGAGAATAGACACTCATTTTCTGGGGTAGGATGGGTTTTACACTGTAGGTTCACACATGGAGCATTTATGGAGAGAGAAGCATTATTGTATTTACTAGCTAGCTCTAGTTTGGGAAAGGTAGGAGAATGGGTCTGTGTGTCCCATCCCTTAGCGAAGCCTGAAACCAGGAGAGGAGAAGAGCAGCCCTCCTCCCCACAGACCTATCAGACAGGAGCTAAACAGGCACCATGGCAACAGGCCAGGCTGGCTGCACACATGCCACATGAGCGTGAATGTGCTACACTGGTCCCCCCACCTATCCCCCTCACACATAACCCCTAGACCTCATCCCGGCCTCCCAGCTTCGGGGATGGGTCTCCTACAGCATCACTGGTCATGTGACCTCCTACAGATGCTAGTAGTAGCAACATGGCTGGGAGATCTCTGTGGTCCCTGTCCGTCACAGGAGGTGGGGGTTGTCTGATGACATCACTGGGCTCGGCAGGGGAGAGGCTCCACCTGATTGGCCAATTGGCTTTTATCACATCTGAGCAGAGCTAAGAATAAAGCCAGCCAGGGAGCATGATAACAACACGGATGCTCCTCAGAGTCTGCATAGAAGAGAGGCAATGTTGGCTGACATGAGACGGTTGGAGGGGGGTGGGGGACGGAATGTTTAAATAGGATGAAGCGTTACGTGGCAACAAGCAATCTCAGTTTTAGAGTGGTACTCAAGGGGGCTTAAAGCTTTGAGAGTGAAGGCTGGTAGAGATACATGCACACATGAAATGTATTTGATAGTGAGAAAACGTCCAGCTGCAAGATATCTCAAGGTGAAACATAAACCACACTCGTGTCAGCTTGGCTCAGGAGTATGACAAAGTTGCCCCAATATGCTGATGTAAGGACAGTTTCACATCTCCCTCCCTAGTGATTAAGGTCAGGATTTTGGGGAGATTAAACTGATTTCAGACCTGTGCCTATGGGCAGCTTCCAACTCAAAATCCTGCTGCTCTTTGTATCCTATAGATGCTGCTGTGGCTTGGATTCCCAGTAGTGTCAGACCTGGGGCGTATCCCTCATGTTGACGGACAGCGGATGGACAAGGGGCAGCTGTGAGTCGTTGCTGCACTACTTTGTGGTGAGAAAAATCCCTCCTGGGTGTTGATACAAACAGTAAACCACACTAAAAGTGAGAACTCCCACACCAAGATTATCCCAGTGTGTTATTTGACAAACCCATAAAGAGGACATAAATGACATCCATGCCATAATGGAGAAAGCTAGTGGAGGTATTGTTGTTTTATGTATTTATAGTTTTATTGTATTTGTAGTTTTATGACATCATGTGTATCGTGAAGAGTGAACTTGCGGTAGCCACATGAGAGCTGTTTTGTGAGGAGAATGGTGGATTGGAGCAGTGTGACCTCTGTGTGTAGTAGGAATAACTAATCTATGAAATACAGCTAACCAGAAGAGCTAACCAGAATAATGTCATCCCTGCTGATTAGAGGTTATCATGTGACCCACAGACATGATGATAGCCCATCTTCAGTTGGTTGGAAGGGGGAAGGGCAGAGCGGGAGATGTACTGTCTGTTACTGCAGAACCCGTACAATGTTAACAAGCTGTCAGTTTCAAATAAGGGGGTGAAGAACTACCTCTACAGCAGAGCAGTTGAGTGTCCCCTAGCTAGCTGCAAAAAAATTGTGTCGCAAACATGCACCCAATGCTAAGTGCTATGTGACAGAAGTCATTTTAGAGCACCCCGAAATGAAACACCATCAAGATGATAACAATCATTGTCGCCCTGGCAACTATCTCCATGACCCCTGGTTAGACGGCATAGTGTTTCACTTTACAGATAGTGCCCTGGAGGACGTCCATGTAAACTAAGTACAGATTTAAGATCTTAATTTGATCTCCCTGTTGTTGCAGCAAATGTACAACACAGCAGGAAATGCAACTTGTAGTGTATTCAAGGTTTAAAAAGGATTCTAAAGTCTGTAATTTCCACTTTAAATGTCTGACTTGATTTGCCCTAACTAAAAATGTATCAACCCTTACAAAAATGTCCATTAATTATAATCCACACAATAATTCACATTTCCTGTTACGGCAGGATTATTTCCCTGCTGTTAGAAACTGGTCAAATTAAGATCTAACATTTGTAGCCTACTGTGTGAGGTTGTTTTTGTGCATTGATAGTGTTCTTCCATCAAGACTTTCTCAACATGTCGCCCTTCAACCGGGTTGAATCACCCCCTACCTAAATCTATACGGTGGCTATGTACAGTAGATACAATGAAAATGTAAGCTAACGTTCCTGGCCCAGTGTTCTAGAGTCATATCTAAGCTACAGCTCTCTAGTGGGCCTGTGGTTACCGGTGTTGATGCAAAGCTTTGGCTTGTTTCTGAGGAGTCAAATTAAGCTGTTGCAGTTTTGTTGTTCTTGAAACCACCAGTTGGTTTATTTCCTTCACCACTCCCTTCCTATAAGTCATTCAAATGTAACGTGTATATTCAATTCAGAGGAGTTTTAATTACAACTCGTTTCACAAGCGCTCATTTCGAAACCATTCATTTGATTTTAACAGAGGGATTTTTAGACTCAAATGGTTTTCAGAATGGCTGTTTCTAGCCCTTCCAGTCCGTCACCCGATAGCTTGGTATTTAGTTGTTGTTGGTGGGGCATAGCTCTGGTCTGGCATCTGCAGGGATAAAGCCTTTATTGTGCCCTATAAGGAGGAGTTGGAAAATCCCTCGGATCAATCTGCACTGGCCCGTAGCTGTCCCATTCTCCTCCAAACAAAAGCAGGGATTAGGAACTCAACACAAACCCTGTGATCAACAAGGAGTGAACTACCCAGAGCTGATCGGAGGGGTATACTACAAAGCAAGATCAATAACTTAGCCAGATAACTTGGCAAAATTGAAAGATAAGACTGAAATTGGCATAGTCTAATTGCCTCAACAACCAAAACACATACTTGAGTTTAGTTTTCTTAATTCACCAAAAAAATCTATAGTTATTTCTGGTTGTTTAAAAAGTTAACTGACAAAGTAATTCATCCTGCTTTGTAGCATACTCCTCTGATCTCTGATCCGTTGAAATGACCAGCAGGTTAACTTGAAAAAGGGGATGAAAAATGTATTCTTATGGAAGGCGTTGTGTTGACACTTCACACGTGGGCGTGCTCTGTGGGGTTAGAGAAGGGGTGGTAACCATCTAGGACAGGTCATAAGTGTCTTTTGTTTTTGACTGGACTGTTTACCAGTTCGTTTTTTATATTTATGAGAAGGTATTATCAGAGGGGAGAGGGGAAAATAGGACGCACACACACCCAGGTCTGCAACTAAACATTTGAGTCGGCAGAGAAAGTCAGAGTTGTTTGTCATACTAAAACCACCATATGAATTTGACCTGCTTTGTTGCCAGGTAAAATAGTTTAAAAAATAAGCAACTGGCCCATGAAGCTTCAGTCATTGGTGTTTGTAACATTACTGATGTTGTGGGTTTGATACCCACAGTGGTCACTTAAAGCTGTGTTTCCACAGGCAGCCGGTACCAGTACCCCCTGAATATAAAGCCCCCCGCTATTGTTATTTACTGCTGTTATTTTTATCTCTTACTTTCTTTTGGCATTTTCTTAAAACTGCATTGTTGGTTAAGGGAACGTAAGTAGGCATTTCACTACACCTGTTGTATTCAGCATTTCACTGTTCAATGAACCATAAACAATTAATGAACATACACCTGTGGAACGGTCATTAAGACACTAACAGCTTACAGACGGTTGGCAAATAAGGTCACAGTCATGAAAACTTACAGTTGAAGTCGGAAGTTTACATACACTTAGGTTGGAGTCATTATTAAACTAGTTTTTCAACCACTCCACAAATTTCTTGTTGACAAACTAAAGTTTTGTCAAGTCAGTTAGGACATCTACTTTGTGCATGACACAAGTCATTTTTCCAACAATTGTTTACAGACAGATTATTTCACTTATAATTTACTGTATCACAATTCCAGTGGGTCAGAAGTTTACATACACTATGTTGACTGTGCCTTTAAACAGCTTGGAAAATTCCAGAAAATGATGTCATGGCTTTAGAAGCTTCTGATAGGTTAATTGACATCATTTGAGTCAATTGGAGGTGTACCTGTGGATGTATTTCAAGGCCTACCTTCATACTCAATGCCTCTCACGGGAAAATCAAAAGAAATCAGTCAAGACCTCAGGAAAAAATGTAGACCTCCACAAGTCTGGTTCATCCTTGGGAGCAATTTCCAAACGCCTGAAGGTACAACATTCATCTGTACAAACAATAGTATGCAAGTATAAACACCATGGGACCACGCAGCCGTCATACCGCTCAGGACTGAGACGCGTTCTGTCTCCTAGAGATCAATGTACTTTGGTGCAAAAAGTGCAAATCAATCCCAGAACAACAGCAAAGGACTTTGTGAAAGTGCTGGAGGAAACAGGGACAAAAGTATCTATATCCACAGTAAAACGAGTCCTATATCGACATAACCTGAAAGGCCGGTCGGCAAAGAAGAAGCCACTGCTCCAAAACCGTCATAAAAAAGCACATGGGGACAAGATCGTACTTTTTGGAGAAATGTCCTCTGGTCTGATGAAACAAAAATAGAGGGGTGGCAGCATCATGTTGTGGGGGTACTTTGTGATGCCATCTATTTTGTGCACTTCACAAAATAGATGGCATCACGAGGGAGGAAAATTATGTGGATATATTGAAGCAACATCTCAAGACATTAGCCAGGAAGTTAAAGCTTGGTCTTCCAAATGGACACTGACCCCAAGTATACTTCCAAAGTTGTGGCAAAATGGACAACAAAGTCAAGGTATTGGAGTGGCCATCACAAAGCCCTGACCTCAATCCTATAGAAGATTTGTGGGCTGAACTGACTCCGTTACACCAGCTCTGTCAGGAGGAATGGACCAACATTCACCCAACTTATTGTGGGAAGCTTGTGGAAGGCTACCCGAAACGCTTGACCCAAGTTAAACAAACAATGCCACCAAATACTAATTCAGTGTATGTGAACTTCTGAATTATTGTTTTTTTTTCACCTTTATTTAAGCAGGTAGGCTAGTTGAGAACAAGTTCTCATTTATAACTGCGACCTGGCCAAGATAAAGCAAAGCGGTGTGACTCAAACAACAACACAGAGTTACACATGGAATAAACAAACATGCAGTCAATAATACAATAGATAAGGTCTATATATACAGTGTGTGCAGATGAGGTGATGAAAGAAATAAAAGCTGAAATAAATCATTCTCTCTGCTATTTTTCTGACATTTCACATTCCTAAAATAATGTGGTGATCCTAACTGACCTAAGACAGGACATTTTTACTAGGATTGAATGTCAGGAATTGTGAAACAATTAGTTTAAATGTATTTGGCTAAGGTGTATGTAAACTTCTGACTTCCACTGTAGGACACTAAAGAGGCCTTTCTACTGACTCTGAAAACACAAAAAGAAAGATGCCCAGGGTCCACGCTCATCTGTGTGAATGTGCCTTAGTTATGCTGCAAGGAGGCATGAGGACTGCAGATGTGGCCAGGGCAATAAATTGCAATGTCCGTACTGTGAGACGCCTAAGACAGCGCTGCAAGGAGACAGGATGAACAGCTGATCGTCCTCGCAGTGGCAGACCACGTGTAACAACACCTGCACAGGATCGGCACATCTGAACATCACACCTGTGGGACAGGTACAGGATGGCAACAACAACTGCCCGAGTTACACCAGGAACGCACAATCCCTCCATCAGTGCTCAGACTGTCCGCAATAGGCTGAGAGAGGCTGGACTGAGGGCTTGTAGGCCTGTTGTAAGGCAGGTCCTCACCAGACATCACCGGCAACAACGTCGCCTATGGGCACAAACCCACCATCACTGGACCAGACAAGACAGGAATGTCAGTGTTCTGCCATGGCCAGCGAAGAGCCCGGATCTCTATCCCATTGAGCACGTCTGGGACCTGTTGGATCGGAGGGTGAGGGCTAGGGCCATTCCCCCCAGAAATGTCCGGGATCTTGCAGGTGCCTTGGTGGAAGAGTGGGGTAACATCTCACAGCAAGAACTGGCAAATCTGGTGCAGTCCATGGGGAGGAGATGCACTGCAATACTTAATGCAGCTGGTGGCCACACCAGATACTGACTGTTACTTTTGATTTTGATCCCCCCTTTATTCAGGGACACATTATTACATTTCTGTTAGTCACATGTCTGTGGAACTTGTTCAGTTTATGTCTCAGTTGTTGAATCTTGTTATGTTCATACAAATATTTACACATGTTACGTTTGCTGAAAATAAACCCAGTTGACCGTGAGGACGTTTATTTTTTTGCTGAGTTTATATACATATATTTTTTAAATATACTTTCCTTTATTATTTTCCACTAACCCTACCACCCCTCCTTCTCCTAATCTGAGTAAACTAATGAATAACAACACTTAGGCTTCTACTTCCAGTTTATACATACTATATACATTTTACAGACACAATCTATTTTACAATAGTTATGTTTTGTTCTTAGTTCTCCCCTCAACCTCATCTATTTCTGATGTCCATCCAGTTTGATTTATATTTGCCATACATTTTTTACTGTAATATTTAACAAAAGTTCTGAATCTATATCCATTTTACAGACACAGTGTATTTGACATGTTATCTTGTTATTAGTCCCACCCTCCAGCTCCATTCAACCCCTCCCATCTATCTCTTAACACCATCCATATTGGATATCTATTTGCCATATATGTTTCAACTGTGCTGTGATGTTTCACATTCTCATAGTTTCAGAATGTAAATTAGAGATAGCATTTTCTGCTGAAAGTATTATTATATTATTGATCAGTTGACTATGTGTAATGAACATGAAGGGAGGCAGAGAGCTGGGGTCCAAAAAGGCAACAGTACAGGCAGGGAAAAGGCTAGTAACATAGTCCGGGAGATCAGGCAATAGGTTGATAACAGGAAATCCGATAGGCTAAAGTACAGACAGGGAATAGACAAAGGGAGTCATTAGTGAGGCAGACAAAAACGATCATACGCCGGGAGGAGTCAATTACGGGATACCCAGCGCTTCAAACCACCGTGTCATAAAACAAACAATACCTGACAAAGATGGGGTGCAAAGAAATGAACTAAATAGGTGTGATAATGACATACAGGTGTGTGAACAGGTGATCAGAATTCAGGTGATTGGGATCTGGAGGGTGAGTGGCCTTCAGGGGATCTGTGTGTTTGAGAGTGTGAGCTGGAAAGTGGGCTGGAAAGTGAGCTGTGTTCAGAGGATCTACGTGTTTGAGAGTGTGAGTTGGAAGCAGACATTACACTATGACTTCAAATCACCCAGTAGTGTTATCTGCAGAGTTAGCTCCAGGTAAATGTTGCAATTCTTTAGCCATTCCTGGATCTGTGATCAAAAACAAGCTATGTATGGACAGTACCAAAATAAATGATCTAATGACTCTGCCTCCTCGCAGCAGAATCTGCTGGAATCGGTACATAGAAAATCTCTTTTGCAATCTATATGGCACAGTTGTTATTTTTTTGGTCCTGAAATGAAACTGGTATACTTTTTTATTTATCACAATTTTCTTTAACCAATTTAGTTTTTTAATGCAGAGCTGAAAGTTCCTTACTCTTTCCCCCTTCCACTTACATCTTCCATTTGTGCGGTAATGCTGAAATTAGGTTTGATGGACAGAGACTAGGTTTGGTGGACAGAGACTAGGTTTGATGGACAGAGACTAGGTTTGGTGGATAGACAAGACAGGGAATCAAGATTGCTGCAGCAGAGTTCTCATCATGCTCTCTCTACAGTCCAGCATATTGGCAATTTGCGCTAGTAATATTCTATGACACAGCTCAGTGAGTTTGACAGCTTGTCCTGGACAGACTCGTCTTCTCAGAGATATTAGAGGGGAAAATACATCCTGCTAGTCTGTCTCTCTGCTGCTGGACGTTTCACATAATGATCCATAAATGTCATATCCCAGGAAATGTCACAGATATAATCGTTAGACAATATAAAGGCAAACAAATGTTTCTCTGAAGGAACATCTGACAATCTGCTGGATAGCTTTACCAATTGTGCCAGTAACCAAAAGGTTGTCGTTCTGCCCCTGAGCAAGGCAGCTATATCCTGTTCCCTGTGCCCTGTTCGCCGAAGACGTGGATGTCAATTATGGCAGCCCCCTGCACCTCTCTGATTCAGAGAGGATGGGTTAAATGCGGAAGACATTTCAGTAGAATGCATTCAGTTGTACAACTGACTAGGTTTCCCCCTTTCCCAATTCACACATTGGGCACATACCGATTGAAGCCGTCAGCTGTAATGCAGCACCTCCTGAAACATAATCTAGTCTCTACTGGGATGGGCCGATCTGATGATGTCATGAGGTATCTGATTAAGTTCAACATCTCCCACAGGTCATTTTAATGGTCATTTAGATTCCTTATAGAATGTGTCAAACCTTGTGATGTGGGCTCCAGCTTCAAGCCCACATTGACTTGAAGCACCTTGGCTCAGAGCAAAGCATCATAGATGGCAACCATAAGTGGGTAAATCCTGTGTGGAGATAATCACTGTATGACAACAAAAAAAGAATGGAAACGTATGTAGCTAGACATGGCTGCTACAGATCCAGCTCTCGTAAATCCACTTGCAGCACAGCAGGGAAGGGCAGATACATTACATTAGACTCTAGTTGTGGATTAGTCTAGAAAAGGGCTTAAGAAACAGGCATGGGGAAAGTGAGAGGTTTCAGATGTGTTAGAAAGAGATTTGGGAACTAGAAGGGTAATCTCTTCACCCAGAACTACATTTTGCGTCCATGCTAGCCAGCTACTCGATTTACTTCCAACGAGACTACTTGAAGGGAGGTAATATACACAGTCCAACTCTTGAACCCAACAAGATGGGCTCCCCCTATGGTACACATAGCCCATATAGGACCAGGTAGGGCTCTGGTCAAAAGCAGTACACCAAACAGTAGGGTAGAGGGTGTCATTGGGATTTAAAAGTGGTGTCATATCACCAGATTTGGTTTCCCATTTCAACAGTGGATATTCAAATCCATGAGCTGGTTCTCTTCTTTTCTCTGCAGCAAGTGGAACAAAAGACTGAGGAGAAGGAGACGTCACACAGACTCACCCAAGATCCCAACGGAGCAGAGAGGTCAGCACTATTGACACAGACTCACCCAAGATCCCAAAGGAGCAGAGAGGTCAGCACTATTGACACAGACTCACCCAAGATCCCAACGGAGCAGAGAGGTCAGCACTATTGACACAGACTCACCCAAGATCCCAACGGAGCAGAGAGCTCAGCACTATTGACACAGACTCACCCAAGATCCCAACGGAGCAGAGAGGTCAGCACTATTGACACTGACTCATCCAAGATCCCAACGTAGCAGAGAGGTCAGCTCTATTGACACAGACTCATCCAAGATCCCAACGGAGCAGAGAGGTCAGCACTATTGACACTGCCTCATCCAAGATCCCAACGGAGCAGAGAGGTCAGCACTATTGACACAGACTCACCCAAGATCCCAACGGAGCAGAGAGGTCAGCACTATTGACACTGACTCATCCAAGATCCCAACGGAGCAGAGAGGTCAGCTCTATTGACACAGACTCATCCAAGATCCCAACGGAGCAGAGAGGTCAGCACTATTGACACTGCCTCATCCAAGATCCCAACGGAGCAGAGAGGTCAGTACTATTGACACTGCCTCATCCAAGATCCCAACGGAGCAGAGAGGTCAGCTCTATTGACACTGCGGCTCCTCTAATGCGCTGAGCTAAAGCTGACCTCCACTGATTTCACTTTGCTATTCTTAGAGCTGCTGCATTGTCCTCAATTAACACAGAGGAAAGTACAAGAGAGATAAAGGAATCGTGCCCATCCTCTTGAGGATGGTTTCTTAAACCATGAGTGGACCCAAAGTGGGCCCTGGGCATCTGAGGTGTGTCGCGAGTTACAGGAATAATTTATAATCACACACTATTTGTATATCTCTTCTTAATTTAGGTCATTGAAGAACGATTAGGGTCACAGGGGGAAGGTCATTTTGGGTCACAAGTTTAAAAAGTTTAGGAACCCCTGCTCTAGTATAGTAATAGTAACCTATTCGAACAGATAGTGAATTGACAGAGGAAGTAGCCCCTCTCTGCATCCCTTTAATCAAACACAGGATACAGTGTCCAATGCACATCCAATGATCTAAATATGCTCAGCATGAGGACAGGAGCACCAGAACTATTTTTGGAAGAAATTATTCCCTGGTATCCCAGCTGCTGCTAAGCTTTACAGTACTGGATCAACAAAGAGATGTCTCCCTCCCTACCACCAGCATCCCTAGTCCACCTTCATGTGTCCTTCCTCTCCTCTGCTTCTTCCTCCTCCCATCTCATACAGCGTTGCTGCGGTGATGTCATCATTCCCTGCTCCAGCCAAGCCAGAGATTTTATTCTGAGCTCTCCAAGAGCTGCAGCAGCCATCACATGGGCCTCACCACTGCATCACTCACCTCCCCCCTGCTGCAGGTAGCTCAGGTTGCTAGGAGACACTTTCCCTGGCTGCCTAGTAACAGATAAATGTTGTTTTTCTTCCTCTGATGGATGAGAAAGGACTGCTTTAACACCTTCACTTTGGCTGCTCACCCACCCCCTGGACAGTGCAGTGGGACTCTGGGCAGCGACGTGGGACTATGGAGAGCGACGTGGGACTCTGGACAATGCAGTGGGACTCTGGGTAGCGACGTGGGACTCTGGACAGTGCAGTGGGACTCTGGGCAGCGACGTGGGACTCTGGGCAGCGGCGTGGGACTCTGGACAGTGCAGTGGGACTCTGGGCAGCGACGTGGGACTCTGGGTAGCGACGTGGGACTCTGGACAGTGCAGTGGGACTCTGGGCAGCGGCGTGGGACTCTGGGCAGCGGCGTGGGACTCTGGGCAGCGGCGTGGGACTCTGGACAGTGCAGTGGGACTCTGGGCAGCGGCGTGGGACTCTGGACAGTGCAGTGGGACTCTGGGCAGCGACGTGGGACTCTGGACAGTGCAGTGGGACTCTGGGTAGCGACGTGGGACTCTGGACAGTGCAGTGGGACTCTGGGCAGCGGCGTGGGACTCTGGGCAGCGGCGTGGGACTCTGGGCAGCGGCGTGGGACTCTGGACAGTGCAGTGGGACTCTGGGCAGCGGCGTGGGACTCTGGACAGTGCAGTGGGACTCTGGGCAGCGACGTGGGACTCTGGACAGTGCAATGGGACTCTGGGTAGCGACGTGAGACTCTGGACAGTGCAGTGGGACTCTGGGCAGCGGCGTGGGACTCTGGGCAGCGGCGTGGGACTCTGGGCAGCGGCGTGGGACTCTGGGCAGCGGCGTGGGACTCTGGACAGTGCAGTGGGACTCTGGACAGTGCAGTGGGACTCTGGGCAGCGACGTGGGACTCTGGACAGTGCAGTGGGACTCTGGGCAGCGGCGTGGGACTCTGGACAGCGGCGTGGGACTCTGGGCAGCGGCGTGGGACTCTGAACAACAAGTCCATGATGACACTTTTGATAATTTAGAATGATGATAATGGACTTAATTTACAGGACATGAAACTGTCTGTTCAAGCTCAGTACTTAATGTAATTTCCAATTGAAAATAACTTTAAAAAGTAGAAGTGACATTCAAGGTAATCAAAAAAATAATAAAACGTTTAATTAAATGTAACCATGTTTGACCTTTTAGGAAACGTTCTGTTAAAGGAATGAAATTCCAAGAAAATAGTTGTTTTTTTGTAAAATGCCTTAAATGTGCTGACAATGTTGCAGAACCAAGCAACTGACCTCCACCATTCCCAGAAAGGTGTTAGGTT